>NC_056737.1:893280965-893423465 GCF_019279795.1 Protopterus annectens
CACATTTGGGAAATACATTCATACACATTCACATGTATATCTACATACAAAACAAATGGGATATTGGTTTCAGAATTGTATTAAAATAGTATGTTCGCTTTATAAAGTCTTGCAACAACTTACTTAAAATTTTCATAGCCCAGTGGAAAAAGCAAATGCAATAGGTCAATGCAACATTTTGTTATTCACAATTAAAAAAAGTGAAGTGTAGTTGCACATAAATAATAACTTCACATAAGCAGTAACTCTGGCCTTAAATATAGGTGCATACATTTTAAACTAGTTGCACTTAAGACTACTAACCCAAAGCATTTTCCTTTCAAGCTTTTCTTCACCTTCATGAATCTTCTTCACCTGGATTATGTAGACATTACTAGGTCAACCAGCATTCATGAGAATATTGCAGAAGTATTACTGGTAGGTCTGACCAGTATATTACCACAGTTCTCATTTGAGAATATCACTATAAGCCTTTCAAAGGATAACTTTATAATTTCTGGTACCCTCAGAAGGTTACTGCAGTGGTGGTGCTGCGATAGCATTGTTGCCTCACAGTATGACGTTGTCCTGTTCGATTCTCAGCTAGAGCGTCTTCTGTGTGGATTCATACATGAATGGGCGTACCTTCGTTGAAGGTTGTGCATCAGAGCTGGCAACTCGGCACGTAAAAATCTACTGCCAATCATTAGCGGACTGGAGTTCCACTGTGGCGACCCCTAACCAGGAAAAGCCGAAAGACACAACAACAACAGCAACAACCCTCAGAAGGTTACAACAACTGCTTTCTGACTGGGGCATGTTGCATGCATCTTCTTACTCTATAGAAAATAGTTTCCTTGTTCAAATAGTTATGGAAATTGGACACTCCCTACTTTAACTAGGGGTATTCATATTAATCAACCCAAAGCTAAGATTAACAGGCAGTTGCACTTTTGTCTTAAATATTTTGCACTTCTTGGACCAGAAACATATAGAAGTATGACTGCTGAATCCTATACAAATGCACTATATAAGCACATACATGAGTGCATGGATCGTGCCACCCCCAACAGAACCAAGGCACTATCCACCAAGAAAAGGAAGTCAATCTGGTGGTCCCTGCCATAAACAAACTCTACAACAGAAGGAAGAAGCTGTTGCAAAAAAGAGTAAAATCCCCTGACTGCAGGAACTCCCTGGTCATCCTCAGTAAGAAGCTGAGATCCCACATAAAATTCTCCAAAGCTAGTTACAAAAATAAAATCGCCACTGATTCTAAAGGCAACCACAAAGCATTTTACAGCTATGTCAAGAATCTCAACGGTGACACTCAGATCTGCTCTGAGCTACAGCACAATGGCACTAGATATAAAGAACCAACTGATATTGCCACCATCCTGGCAGATAGGTTCAGTGCAAACTTCACCCCCCCCCCTCACCCCCTAAAGGGCCCATCACTATCCCGGAAGAATGCAAAGCCCCTGTAATCACGGCGGTACAAGTAAAGACTGCACTCACCAAAGCCAAGAGCACAGCATCCATGGGACCTGACAATATCCCAGGCTGCGTTCTGCATGAACTACAGAATGAACTGGCACCCCAACTAAGTACCATGTTCAATCATAGCCTCATTTCAGGCTTTGTGCCTAGTGAATGGCACACAGCAACGGTTATCCCACTCCACAAAGTGGGCGCCGCCACAGACCCCAGGAACTACCACCCCATTAGCCTGATGAGCCTGGTTTGCAAGGCCATGGAACTTATCATCTTGAAGCTTATAAACAAGGACATAGGTAACCTCCAAACTCTGCACCCCACTCAGTTTGGGTTTGTAAAAGGTAGGTCATGCCTCCTAAACCTGATTGCACTTCTTTGAAGCAGTCACCAGAGCCGTGGACGAGGGTAAGGTGGTGCACACAGCCTATCTTAACTTTGCCAATGCTTTCAACACCATCCCCCACTCTGGAATTATAGATAAACTCACTAGACTGGGCATAAATCCCTATGTCACAAGATGGGTGGCCAACTGGCTCACTGACAGAACCCACACAGTGAAAGTAGCCGACTCCAAATCAACATCAGACCAGTGACAAGTAGAGTACCACAGGGCTCAGTCCTGGGTCATCTCCTGTTTGGCATCTACTTCTCAAAAGTCCAAGCTAATACAGCAAGTCTTTGGCTAATGAAGTTCGCAGATGACTGCAAACTAGGTGCCATAATAGAATCGTCTAATGATGTGGACATTCTACAAAGGGGCCTCACTGAGACTGATGCTTGGTGTCAAAGTCATGGCTTCAAGCTCAATGCCAAGAAGTGCACTGTCATCCCCTTTGGGAAAAACACTGCACCCTTAAACTACCACATAGGTGGTAGCCTAATAAACACCAAAAGTGTGATAAGAGACCTTGGAACACAGGTGGACAGTAGTCTCTCCTTTGATAATCACATCACCACAGTAGTCAAGAAATCCTTCTACATGGCACACCTCATCACAAAGGGGTTCACCTCCAGAAAAAAAGAGGTCATTGTTCCTCTCTACTCATCCCTCATCAGACCCATTATATAGTACAACGCCCCATTTGGCATGTACCTCGCAAGACATCTACAACAACTAGAAAGGCCACAGAAATATCTCACTAAGAGGATTATCAGCCTCAAACAGATGCCATACACAGACCATCTCAAAAAACTCCAGTTCTACTCTGTCGCTTTTCGCCTACTCAGAGGCGACCTCTGCCTAACATAAAAAGCCATGTCAAACTCAGATCTGTTGGACATGCTACACTTAAAGAAACCCCAATCCCTCCAAGGCACACGCTCCAGGGATCTAAACCTTGCCACCACAATAAACAGAACATGCTGGAGGGATAAATTGCTGTCCCAGAGACTTCCCATGCTCTGGAACAGACTACCCATTCATGTCAAGCTAAGCTCCTCATTAGCCCTCTTTAAGAAAAATCTTGACAATTGGATGGGAAATAGGAAATTCACACCGGGGATCACTTCTGTGGCTCTGCTAAACAGGGGCACAAGAAAATAACTTTCTTGGGTGGCGAAACCCAGGGAACTTTTTGGCTAAGCTTATGTAGGCCCCAGGGCTGATAGCCTAGTATCTACCTATGAATCTATGAACCTAGATGAAGGAGTTTTGATGTCATAACTGAAATATGGCTTGCACATACATGCTGTACACCAAAATATATACAAAAGATATACATTCCAATCACATCCACAGAATCATATCTCTTGTTTTAAAACTTGAGGACCACTGTCACACATTAGAGAAACCAATTTAAAAAAAAGGCCTGATAGACCCTATCCACCTTACTGCTCAAGTTTCAATATATTGATAAATGCTTCCCCATTCCCAAATGCTTAATATCCAAAAAATCCTTATTCAATCATGTCCACTGCAAGTAGGCCCTGATTACTGTACTAAACCTATAAAAACTTTACACTCTTGACCATGTTTCCTCTGTGCTTGGTTTGACTTGCTATGATAAGCTTCCCTCTGGCATAATAATTTTTCCAGAACTCTGTGCATTCAAACACAAATGCTATCTATAGTTAAATTCTGCTTAGCATCCCATTTAACATTAAATAAAACAGAGAAATAAAGGACAAAATAATAGTATCACAATTTTCAATTATTCAGTAACCCTTAAGTAAAGTTTCTTTTTTGTCCTATAATACATTATCTGTCTTCATAACATTTCTGGCATAGTCATGTGTTCAGATCCTGTGTTTACTTTATAAAAAAGGCAAATGGCAACAAATTATCAATTTAAATGATGAATAACATACCCTGAAATAATTTATTTTATCAGCATCTCCTAGGCAAACACAACCCAGATAAAATAAATACAACGAGACTTCCACATTATCATTCAAATAACATTTAGGATTTTTTTCTCAAAAGTCAAATGCCAAATGTTTGCCTATACTAACTCAGAAGGACAACAAAAGTCACAAAATCATTTTTTATCTGCCACAACTCCTCTAATTATTATAGTTAACACAGTGGCCACTACGGCTTAGTGAGAAATGAGCAAAAGAGATGCAAACATTTTTATGCAATACTGGCAGCTTCTGGTATGAGTATCATTCATCCAGCTAGCATGTAAGTGGTCCTCCATCTTTGGTTAAAAACTGCTGTGCCCCAGGGCTGAGTCTGAAAAAGGTCCATGAAGATCAGTGTTCGACCCTGGAAAACAAATACAAATAAATATATTAATACATCATAGTTCTTCAAATTCTTATTGTACTGCATAATCTTTTCAAATCACTCTAAGCTTGATATAAGTCAGTTTGGCAGCCCTGTTTGACAAAATGCAAGTAGAAGCTGTAATTATTTTTTACAGTCTTAGAGGCTGTAGTTATCTTATTCACAAACCAGAGAAGGGGCCCATCAGGTTAAAGGTCAACAGATTTACTTTTCTGATTATCTCTGAAGTTGTAATATTGCCTCAAATACATTCCAACAGAACAGATTATACATGACATAACCTTATTAGCACCAAACAGACTGGATTTTTAAGGTCGGTATTCCAGTGCACCTATTTGATCTTTGTTTCATGTTATCATTTCAGACTTCTTTACTTTATTTTGTAATGAAAGTGACAAAAGTAAATGATTAGCAAGTGGGTTGCTTGAAGTCATACTTGTTAGCTGTCCTTAACTTCTGTGAAATCCCTAATTTTGCCTCCAGATTCTGCTCTGTTCCTCATAATTTTTGATTTGGTAAAGTCAGCAATAACAGTTGCAAAATGATACATATACATAACATAATACATATCTCCTTCTTCTGTTAACTTTTCTAAGTACATGATGGTAATATTCAAATTGTGTCCCTGAATATGGGATTTTGCCTGAATTTATTTTTGTTTTCTTTCCTGCGTCTATAAAGAGAAACTTGAGAATTATGCTAGAAGCCCCCAAAGTAGTATCCAAACGAGTGATTTTCTATGTCAGAATTCATATCTTTACCCACTACATTAAACAGTAAAGCAGATTTCTTATAAAACTGCTTAATATTTCATACCCAACACAGCAGATATCACCTAGACTTAATACTGTACTTGATGCTTTCACAAATATGGTAATCACATTCAGTATATATTTTGCTTCTTGTTTGCTAGCTCCATTTTAAATATACAACTGTAAAACTATTTTAGAAATAATAAATTAGATAGAATCGTGTTAAAATCTAAAACAGAAAAAAGCAAATTAGCTTCATTCTGATGTGGAAAATGCATATTAACTTAGCAAATGGAGTGTAAGTGTGCCACTGTAAATCCCAGTGTGCTTCCAAAACCAATGAGCATGAAAATTACTATTACAGTACAGATGCTGAAATAACCACACATTCCAGATAAATGAGTTGTCACCACAATGCCTAATCTGCATCATCTCTGGTGGGAATACTTTAAATTAATTTTAACTTTACTGCAGTGTGTGCAGTTCAGTAAATTGACTGTTGGTGTGCCTACATAGCAGAACAATTATTCAGGAAATGAATCACTTAATAAAGTTGTTTAGTTAAACTGAATAATTAATAGAACAGCAGGGTCATATCAGGAGCATAAATCAATTTGCTGTAACCTACTGATGCATTTTCTGTCTCTCATCCAGGTACGACCACTGTTATACAAACAAATGTTTTTTTTATACAATAATCCCTTTAACGGAAAGAAAAAAACAGTAAGGGCAATAAATGTGTGTCACATTTAAAGCTTTCATTGTGAATAAAGTCATTAGATCAAGTAGCAGGGTCTTATTTATGAGTATTACAAGTGGAAGAGCAATTATTTACTAGAATTCATTATATTTGCAATGTTGCACTTAGGAATAATCAAATCTCATCTACTGAAACAAAACTCCTGATCCAATCTTTGCATTAACTTTATTTATATAGCCTAAGATCTATGGCTTCTTTGCCATCCCATATAGCCCCTTTTTGACATAGGAGTTTGACTAGTGCTTTCTTGGCTAGTGGCTCTTTTGTTTTTAATGCTCTATAACTATCTTATTAGTAATATTATTACTTGTCATCTTTACTAGATGAACATTGGCAGATGAACATTTCAAGCCACAAATCTTTCAGTAAAATTACATTTCATCACATTCATTTCATACCAGTTCCAATTAATATATGTTTTTACTTGTCGTCTTAGGTATACAATATTTCAAGCCACAAATATTCCTGTAAAATAACAATAAATCACATTCTTTGTATACCATCCCCTGCTAATATTCAGATTTTTAATATTCTATATTTAGAGTCACTGTAAATAGTAATTGTCCCTTTTGTTAACTTCCAGAAAACTGAAAAGCCACCCCCCCCCCCCCCACACACACACACTGTCTCTGTCTCTCTCTCTCTGCCCCTGTCTGCTGAACAGGACTATGTACAAGTACTTATATACATATTCAGAGCCTTTAACTGTCTGTCTAAGATCTGTCTTCCTACCCATGATGCAGCTTGCACAATATATCAATAGCCTTTCTTTGGCCATCCCTGGATCTAAGCTTCAAGCATAGCCTCACACTTGACTTCTACACTGATAGGCAAACTATATGTGATCTCACAGACTCTTAAAAATTTAATGCTTGATATTTTGTGATATTGTTAATGTTGCAGAGGTATCTAATTGATTTTTATGAAGCATCCTGGTGACTTGTTTGTTTCTATGGTTCCAGGATAGAAACTAAACTTTTATTGGTTAGAACAAGTCACAGGGTGATGTAACAGGTTTTAAATTTTAAACTGGTTCATTAATGTTATGGTGTTATGCTGATGAAGTCTTGTATTTATGTGGGATGAAAGTGTTAAAATAAAGATAACATTAACCTGTACCTACAGTGTGTCACTTGTTTTAGATTTTTCTTGTTTGGATTGATTATTAGTTTTTAACTCTCAAGATGTCACCTACAGCTGGAACCACACAGCATGGTGAAAATGGACACCCTGTACAAGATTTATTTACATTTTCTTCTACAATGAATAATTTGACCATATTGATTCAACGACTTTCGCAACAATTGTCAGAAATAAATGGGTCATGTTTGGATTTACAACAGAGTGTTCCGGACTGCCTTAAGAGTAAGGGGACTGATATAAATAAATGCATTGGTGGGCAGGATATTTCTTTTATTACTCCAGCCCAATGTTTTGTGTCAGAACCCACTGAGGAGTTTAATTGCATGGAACGGTTACCTAGTGTTGGGGTGAGACCAGGTGACTTATTTAATATTAGGGGTTCTAATTGACAATTAGGAGTTCTAATTGACAATAAACTGAGATTCAACTTACATATATTATAAACAATTAAGTAAACACATAAAAAGGTGGGAACTCTGTAAAGAAATAAAAAAAAATTTCTAGCAGAAAATTCTAGAGTAGCCATTGCCAGAACCCAACCCCTATCAACTCTCCTGTATGCTTCTCCCATACTTACCAACCTTAAAAAGACAGACCTAGATAAACTTGAAACATACTCTAGTAAAACAGAAAAATTAAACACAAACTTTTCACACAGGACACACCACTGCTCTCCCCTAAAAAAACTCTCCTAGCTAGAATTCCCACATCTCCGGACTTATAACTTGTTAACCATGGCTCATAAACTAGTCAGTCAGCCTGATAAAATCCCTGCTCTCCTTAACCTAATCCAACCTTATTCCAACAATAGTTACTACAGGTCACCAGATCTACAAACACAGCAGGAGTCTCTCTATAATTCATGCCATGTCGCAAAAATCTGGAATACACTTCCTCACACTATTAGAACCACTAGCAACTTAACTCAATTTAAAAAACAACTGAAACATTGTTTATCAGATACATGGCTCTGCTCTTGTAACAGTCCAGGCTAACTTTGAACAGCAAAAATCTCTTATTTAAAAATCTATCCCACAAAGATGCTAATATCAAACACATACATCCATCTTCCTGTCCTACACATATCTAGAACTTCTCTCGTCCTTGAGATATAAATCATCTCAGTAACATTTCACCAACTATTTATATCAAAGCCCCTCTTCACCAAACTTTCCCCTACTTACCACCTTTATCTTCCTTCATTTCTCCTTCTCTCTTCTCTTTCACTTCATCTTTACTTCCCCACTTTAACATAACTAAACACAAAGTGTGTGTAGTGTAATTCATGCTTTACTAGTCTCTGATTTTTATTTTTCTTCTGTCTAATGCACACCATGTGTAACAATAGTTACCTCTGGAACATTTTTTAACTAATATTGAACAACTGTAATTTTACAATTACCATCTAAAATCTCCGTCAAGTTCATTCAATTCTTAAATGTTGTTATTCATGTCATGACTTTTAACATTGTATAAAAAAATCTTAGTATATCTATGTTTTTATGCAGTTTTATGTATCATTACTATGTTGGAGCTTTTCTCCTTGGGCCTCTCTGAAAATGGTCTTTGCCCAGTCAGACATTCCCGGTAAACAAATATATAAATAAATAAATAAATAAATAAATAAATATTACCGACTGGTTCAACTAAAGTGTTTGTACTGGTGCATCTGTCATGAGGTTTAACCCTAACCTGGACACATAATTAAAACAGTTGGAAAAACTGGTGATAAAATACAGGAAGCTTCAGGTTGTGAATTTTTACTTGAAAGAAAACATGAAATTGAGCAGACTGCCGAAAGGGTTATACAGCTGGAAATATCCAGTGGACATGATGAAGGGTTCTGTGCTACATAAAGAATTGTTGGGTTTGTTTGACCAGCATGAATGTGAATTCATGGATGTTTTGATAAAGGATAACCTTAGGACTATTGACATTTTGGCAGGGGAAATTAGGAAATTGGATGTGTACATCACTAATGATTTGTTATATGATCAGATTAAAACTAGACATTGTGATATTTTTCACAAGCTGATTCCATGATGGTTGATTTGCAGTACAATAAAATGACAAAAATTGATAAGGGACAATAATGAATATGTGAATGGAAAAGCCTATCCTGACCCCCACCTTCACAGACATGATGTGGGGGTGCCGGTTGGTCGATATTGGCACACAGTGATAGTGCAAATCTGGATGGAATAGATGAGCCTAGGTCCCTACAGAATTCTACAAATTCTATTGACCCTTTAGAACAGCCATTTCAACTGAGGGGATTTGAGAGGATCCATATCCAACAAATGGCACATTCAGTGTAGGAAAAGGAAAAGCCGGATAAGAGAGGGGGTCTTGTAATTATGAATACAACTGATTATATTAATAAAATGCTGGTATTATTATGTGATGATACATATGGTGAAGTTTCTAAAAATGAAATGGACATTGCATATAATAAAACTGACAGTGTTTTATATGATATGCTGATACAAGAACAAATTGACTTAGATGAATATGATTTTTGTAGGACAGAATCTTGGTTAATACCGATGTTTTTGGAATTCCCAAGATTCACAGGAACTTAATGGACCCTCCACTTAGACCAATAGTCAACACTAAGATATCAAAAACCCATCCCTTGACAAAATATACAGATGTGAAACTGAAAGGGGTTGTAGAAGAGGTGAAATATTTAGACTGGGATTCATGGCATTTTTTGACCAGGTTAAAACTGCACTTGTTTAAGGAAGAATTTAGGTATATAGTGGTGTTCTGAATTTCTTATTGAGAATAGTGAACTGACGGATGGAGATTAATACTATTTTGCCCTTAATGGAGTTAGTTTTGAAGAATAATTTTATATACTTTGAAGGTACATATTATAGACAAAAAGAAGGTGTAGCTATAGAGGTGGTTTGTGCCCCTTTATTTGCAAATATGGCGATGGCCACCTGGGAAAAGAAGTTTGTATTCTCTTCAGAATATGGTAACTCCTGGTCATTGTATATTAGGTACTTGGATGACGTATGTATTTTTTGGATAGATGAGACATACAAAATTAATGAGTTTATTAATTATATTAACAACAACACTTTGTTCTTTAAGTTAATTTCTTCTACTCAAAAGATGTTTTACATTATTTAGCTATTGAATTGAGCAAAGATAGTCATCAACAAAGGTTCATTTTATATATTTTTTGGAAATGTACTTATTCTAACTCCTTTTTGCGTTTTAGTAGCTGACACCAGTTTGCACAAAAAAAGCAGTGGTTAAGGGACAGTTGGTAAAAGCAGCTAAGATGGTATCAGAATTTGAAGATTTAGTGATGGAATGTAATAATTTGAAAATGATGTTTATGAAAAGAGGCTATCCAGAACAGTTGATAGATGGTATAACTTATGAGGTGATGAAAAAAGGAGATTTGGTGTATATTCAACCTTATTGGGGCTGAATTACTAGATAATAATAGACTGAATTATATTGTATCTTCTAAGCTGACTTTGGCCTTTTTGACAACATTTAGTGTGGATTATGAAGAAATCAAAAAATGTGTGATGAAGAACTGCTCTATTTTTAACCATGTGGGGATGTCCAAAGATTTGGGATAAACACCCAAGTTTCTGGCTAGAAAGGGTGTATGTTTGAAAACCATGATTGAATGGGTTGGATTAAATAAGCAAGACCATCCTGATACTAAGTTGGGCATATTTAACTGTTGGAGTTGTAAATATTGTAATTAAATTTTGGAAAGTAATTGTGTCCAGATTAAGGATGTCTCAATTCAACCTAAATTTAGATGCAACTGTCAAACAAAAGGGCTAGTTTATGTTGCTCTATGTCAAAATTGCCAAGGCCTTTATATTGGGAAGGCATCTATATGCTTCAAGAATAGGATATATGAACTTATTTATCATAGTAATAGATCCAACACTAATAATGCTTAGGCCAAACCTGCCCATTATTCCAGTAGCACTTTGCCAAATTTAGCATTCCATTCACATATGATAGGTATAATATCTTGTTCAGTGTTATTTCCAAAAGGTGTTGCAGAGTCTCATAAAACTGGTCAATCTCCTCCTCTTCAGCATCAGTATAAATAGGCACACTGAGTTTGACATGATATTAATTATTTATGGCTACTCCATTTTGTCTGAAAGGTTCTTGTCTGCAGTATAAACTATTATTATTTTCTAATGTAAACAGTCCATTGTAATTCACTAACTCACAAGATATCATTATTTGTTCTTGTCATCTCAGCCTTAAACATGTCAAGTTTACCTTGGTTCATAGTTCTTATAGTTCACGTTCCAGTGATGTGTAATACTTTGCAACACTGGACTTTCCTTTCTTCTCTCAGCACTTCAGCAGATTGGCTTCCTTTCAACTTTAATCTGTTTGTCATTAGTGCTAGAACTTTTTATATTTGACCCCTGTTCTTCTTCAGTAGCACACTAGATATCTTCATCAGGGTAATTAGCAGGTCATATAAAATATTGCATAGTAACTATATGAATCAATCAGAGGAGGTTAGAAAAGATTGGGAAGAGAGACTGGAAAGGCAATTTACAAGATAACAATGGGTGGACATATGTGTGGCTCCCAAATATGCAACAAAGTACAGAAGGTTTAGGACCTTTGTTAGGAATTATTTTCATATATATTTTTATTCCCCAAGAAAACTTCAAAGAATGTGTAGTAAGTTGGCAGATTTGAAAAATTCCCAACAGAAATATTGGGAGAGAAAATGGCTGTAGCAAACTAAATTATTATTTTGAGCTGGATGACAAGATCTGAATTGCCTAGACATACTAAGGCCTTACTAGGTTTAATTATATTGGCAGCCAAAATAAATACTAGAAAATGGAAATCAAAGTCTAAACCAACTGTATTTGAAGTACTGAATGCTATAAAAGATTTAAAAGAAATGGAAGAGGGATCTTTAGGAAAGAGAAGGAGCAAATTACATAGAATTTGAAAGAAAGTTGTGAGAACAATACATGCAGAATAATGTTCAGGAGGAGGAGGAGGAGTGACGGTTAAGGAAATACAGTATTTCATCAATTGATGTTACGTTGGACTGAAGATAGTTACAAAGAAAAAAGATATGTGATGTATAATGTATGTAAATGGGAAAATGTTAACATGGTTTGTATTTTTTCTGTTAATGGATGTTTGCCTATATCTTAAATAATAATTTAATCTTCTTCTTCTTTTGGCTTTTCTCGGTTAGGGGTCACCACAGCAGATCACTTGTCCGCTCATGATTGGCAGTGGAGTTTTACGGTGTCGAGTTGCAAGCCCAGTGCCCAACCTTCCACAGAAGGCACACACATGCACGCACTCACACCTAGGGCCAATTTAGAGTGTCCAATCCACCTACAGCATGTCTTTGGGATGTGGGAAGAAACCGGAGTACCCAGAGGAAACCCACACAACCACAGGGAGGACATGTAGATTCTGCACAGAAGGCACGCCAGCCAAGGATTGAACCAGAGAACCTCTTGCTGTGAGGCAACAATGCTAACTGCTGCACCACCGTGGCCGCACCTTAAAGAATAATTTAATAAAAGTGTTAAAAACTGGGAATACTTCATCCTGGGGCCATGCTAACATTCCAGGTTGTCTGATTAGTGCCAAATATGTTTTTTTTCTGAACCCCTACTTAAATCTTTAATCTATGCCTCTCCACTGGTTACATATCTGAAACCTGGAAAACAGCCATTGTAATGCCATTATACAAGGGTGGCCAAACCACAAACCTATTAGACTCATTAGCCTTATATGAAAAGCTATGGAGCACATTATCTCAGACCTCATTAATCTGGACAGTGAAAATCTTTTATTCCTTGACCTTCATCAATTCAGCTTTGTCAATGGTCCTGCCTCTTTAACCTTGTTAATTTATTTGAAAAAATAGGCAAAATAGTAGACGGTGGTTATGCAATGCACACAGCATATATAGACCTGGCCAAGGCCTTTTACACTATTCCTCATGCAGGCATTATTGACAGACTTGTAAATCTGTATATGCACCTTATATTCTGTGGTGGATAGCTAACTGGTCATCTGACAGAACCCATGTGGTTAGAGTTACAGATGCCACTTCTAAAAGCAAATAAGTTACCAGTGGTGTACCACAGGGCTCAGTTTTGAGCACTGTCCTATTTGGCATTTATTTATCAGATCTTCAAAACAGCACTCCAGGCTACGGTTAACTAAGTTTGCAGATGATTGCAAATTGGGTGTCGTTATTCAATCTTCAGCTGACTCACAATTGCTCCAACATTGGCTAGACCATGTTAACAATTGTTGCAAGGACAATGATCTCAAATTAAACATGAAAAATGTAGCATTTTGGTAAACAAAACAGTTTCATTTACCATATAGGTTATGGATCTCTCAAATCAGTGTTGTAAGGGATTTAGGCACTCTTGCTGACAATTCCTTATCATTTGACCAGCATGTCTCCAAGAAGTTTGGGAAGTCTTTTATCTGGCTCATCTAATTTCTAAAGGTATCTCCACTAGATCCAAAGAAGTCTTCATTTCTATTTATAAGTATCTTGTTTAGGTTCATAGGTAGGTACTAGGCTATCTGCCCAAAGGCATTTATAAGCCTAGCTGGAATGTGTTGGCTTTTGCCACCCCCTTAGATTAGTTCCCTGTACCTCTGTCTAGCAGAGCCATTGAAGTGATCCCTGGGGTAAACTTTCTGTTTCCCGTCCACTCATCAAGGTTTCTCTTGAAGAGGGTTAGCAAGGAGCTCTGCCTAATGTAGATTGGAATCTTGTTCCAGAGCATGGGAAATCTCTGGGACAGGATTCTATCCCTCCAGCATGTCCTATTTATTGTTGTGGTGAGGTGTAGATCCCTGGAGCATGTGGGTCGAGGGGATATGGTTTTCTTTAGGTGGAGCATGTCCATCAATTCTGGGTTGGACATGGCCTTGTATGTCAGGCAGAGATCACCTCTGAGTAGGCTGTATGCAACTGAGTACAGCTGGAGTTTCTTCAGTCGAGCTGCATAGGGCATCTGCTTGAGGCCAGTGATCCTCTTGGGGAGGTACTTCTGTGGTCTTTCCAGTTGTTGCAGGTGTCTTGTAAGGTACATCCCAAATGGGGCATTGTACTCTATGATGGGTCTGATGAGTGATGCGTAGAGGGGCCCAATCACCTCTTTCGATCTGGATGCAAACCCTTTTGTGATTAGCTGGGCCACACAAAAGGATTTTCTAACCACTTTGGCAATGTGATTATCAAAGGAGAGGTTGCTATCTACTTGGGTCCCCAGATCCCTTATTACATCTTCCGTATTTTGGGGGCTACCACCTATGTGGTAGTTTGTGGGTACTTTTTTTTTCCAAAGGGGATGACTATACACTTTTTGGCATTTAGCTTGAGGCCATGGTTTTGACACCAGGTATCTGTCTCAGTGAGACCCTTTTGGAGGATGTCTGTGTCAGCCTGAGAATCAGTTATAGCCCCTAGTTTGCAGTCGTCTGCAAACTTGGTCAGCCATAGTCCTCCTGTGCTTGCCTGTACCTCTGAGAAGTATATGCTGAACAGGAGGGGTCCTAGGACTGAGCCCTGGGGAATGCCACTTGTAACTGGTTTAGAGTCAGACTTAGCTCCCACAACTCTTACCATGTGGGTTCTGTCCGTGAGCCAGTTGGCAGCCCATCTCATGATGTAGGGGTTTTATGTTCAGGCTGGTGAGCTTGTCTATAATACCTGAGTGGGAAATGGTGTCAAAGGCCTTTGCGAGGTCTAGGTAGGCTGTGTGGACCACCTTTCCCTCGTCTATATCCTTGGTAACTGTCTCAAAGAAGTCCACCAGGTTTAGGAAGCATGATCTGCCCTTAACAAAGCCGAACTGGGCAGGGTCCAGAGTTTGGAGGTTCCCAATGTCTCTGTTAATGAGATCCATGATGATGTGCTCCATGGCTAGTCAGGCTTATAGGGCGATAGTTCCCAGGGTCTGTTGTGGCTCCACCTTTGTGGAGCAGAATAACCATTGCTGTGCACCACTTTGTGGGCATGTAGCCTGTGGAGTGGCTGAGTTTAAACAGTGTGTTTAGGTGAGGGGTTAGTTCATCTTTGAGATTGTGTAGGATGCAGCCTGGGACACCATCCGGTCCCATTGATGCTGTGTTTTTGGCTTTGGAGAGGGCTGTTTTAACCTGAGTGTCTGTGATTTCAGGGGCACTACATTATTCTGGTATAGTTATGGGCCCTTTTGGGTGTGAGAGGGGAGTGAGGTCTGCCACTGAACCTGTCTGCCAGGATGTGGGCTATATCGGTTGGTTCAGTGTATTTTGTGCCATTCTGCACTAACTCTGAGCAGATCTGAGAATTGCCACTTAGATTCTTGACATAGCTAAAGAATGCCTTGTAGTTATCTTTGGACTCCATGGCAATTTTTCTTTCGAAGCTAGCCTTGGATGACTTTATGAGGGAAAGTAGTTTCTTGCTAATACTGATCAGGGATTCTTCCCTTCTTGGGATTTTACTCTTTTCTGTACTAGTTTCCTCCTTCTATTGTATAGCTTGTTTATGGCAGGGGTCCACCAGACTGGTTTCCTTTTCTAGGAGGAGTGAGTATTGGTTTTGTTTGGGATAACACGATCCATGCATTCTTGTAGGTGCCCATAGAGTGCATTAGTAAAGGATTTTGCAGCTTGGACAGTGTTATCCTTTAGCATGTGGAACACTGGTTGCCCATGTTAGTGATGACCAGGTCCAATATGTTGTCACCTCTGGTGGGGGTGTTGACCAGTTGATCCAGGGCGTTTGAGTTTATAAATTCTAGGAAATGTTGGGCAAGGGAGTTTGTACTTGAGTAGCTCTCCCAGTTAATGTTTGGGCAATTGAAATCACCCAATATCAGGCTGTTTGGTAGGACCTTTATGTTTCACAGTGTTTCCAGGAATGCAGAGTGGGGGTCCTAGGATATGGTGGGTGATCTGTAGCAAGCTATAATTTGAATAGCAGTTTTGCCCGTTGTTCGTTGCACGTGGATGATCTCTGAAGGATCGTGCTGTGCCACTAACCTGGAGGTGTGGGTATCCTTGATGAATATAGATACTCCCCCGCCTTTTGTATTTCAGTCCGGGTTTTGTGGCCGAAATGTATGGTATGAGTTATAGCCTGGTAGTGCTGGGGTGCTCTCTGGAGCCTTAAACCAGGTTTCTGTTACTGCACATATATCAATTTTCTTCATACTGAGGAGTGCCTCGAGTGCGTGCATTTTGAGGTTTAGACTTCTGGCATTGAGTAGCATTACCCTCAGTTTTTTGTTACTCGTACTATTTACGGCAGTGGCTTTGTCTTTTGAGCCTTGCCTAAAAAAGGCACTATGGGGGTGGCAAGAGCCTTGGCCAGTATTCAAAAGCCTAAGGGTAACAGGTTTAAGCCATCTCTAGCAAAGCATCGTGGCTTGTCGTGCATGTCATCCCAGGCTGGCAGACATTGAATCCCCTTTGAATGACTCCAGAAGCTTAGCCAATTGTTGAAAGTGATCATTTTTTTTCTATACCGTGGTATCATTCTTGGTGAGGGCAGGATGCTACTCAGGGTCAGGGTCATACCGGTCTGGGTTATGTGATCAGAGAGCTCCTCCATGTCTCTTATCATGTAGTCCAGGGAGGTACGGCTCAGGTAATTCACACCAACATGGACAATGACAGAGTCATGTTTGTACTTGTTCTGGAATGACTTGAGTGCTTGTGTTATGTTGTGGATCCTGGCACCCGACAGGCAGCTAACAGTAACCTTCTCCTTGTTCAGCCTAGTGAGTGGGGACGTCAGTGTGCCTGACTATAGAGTCACCTATTACTAGTGTGTTGGGTATGTTATTTTGCCTTAAGGGCTGTGATTGCATGACACACTGGTTTTGTGAAGTATGTGTTTCGTGGTTTGTGTTGGGGGGTGGAGGTTGCTTGGATGTCTGCTTTGGAGGTCTCTGTTGCTTTTGCAGATTTTTATTTAGAGCCTCAGAGTATGTTTTCGTGTATTTATGTGTGTTTTTTGCCAGTGCTGGTTTCATGGGTCTATGTGAGACTGGTGGTGTGATGCAAGTAATTCCCTTCTCCTCTTGACTGCTGGTCCAGTCTTGGGTTGAAAGAGCTTAGTCTCCAGTTTGGCTGTATAATTGCATCTCCTGCATGTATTAGTGTTTGGTGAAAGGAGGAGAGGGTTGTCTGTGTACATGATGCAATTGTAACATTGCCTCAAAATGCCCAGATTCACCAGTTGGACCAGAGAGTACACCTGAAACTGCCCTTTGGACATGCCTGGATAGGTACAGTGAACTATTTTACTGATTGGCTGGTAAGGTCGAATAGAAAGCCTTATGCTTCTCCACAGTATAAGGGGATCTAGTGCTAAGGTTTATTAGTGCTTGCTATGAGTTTTTAGCAAGTGCCAGGATGAGAAGTGAATGGTGTGAGTGCTTAAGTTGAAAGTTTGTCTAGTTCCAAGGGAAAAATTGAAGAGTAGACTTTGTGGAGCTGGGAATAGTTACACCCTAGCTAACCGGCGCTGCCCGGCATGCAAAACTGTGAAAATGTGGGTTTTATAGCAGGGAAATGAAAGAGATAGAAATTAGCCCAAAATGGCCAATAAACTACTAATTTCTGGGCTGAAACCACTCCTCCAGGGACAGATAGGCTGCTCAAAACTACCTCTCTCACAGTGAATAGAGAAATGTCCTTCTATCCGAGTAAGGTATGGGCAAGCACAGAAACTTATAACACAGCCCTGTATTCAGCACTAACCTGAAAACTGGACTATACTAGTTTAAAAAGGCAGGAAAACAAGTATTTTTTTTTGTTTTTGTTTGTTTTTTTTTTTTCAGAAAAGAAAGCAGATACAATCAAAAAAACACTTTAAATGCACATAAATGACTATCACACTTGAGTGTGTAGCCTACAACAGTTAAACAGGTAATTTAAACACAAAACAGACTGTTAAAATGCAGGCAGTAAAATAAGTACAATATGTAGCTGAAACAAGCTTTTTAAATCACAGAAACTTTAGAAAATCTGCGTTTTAGGCAGAATTAGCTAAAGGCAGCAAGAAAATGCAGAAAAATGATACTTAATCACTCCAAAGTCTCTCTTTTGTTTCTCTGCTGCTGTAGAACTCTGCAGGACACCAGGCAGGAGCTTGCTGAGCTGTATGCTAGCACAAAAACCTTGCAAATGAAGGTTTTATAGCAGGAAAATAAAAGAGAAATTAGCCCAAAATGGCCAATAAACTACTAATTTCTGGGCTGAAACCACTCCTCCAGGGATAGATAGGCTGCTCAAAGCTCCCTCTCTCACAGTGAACAGAGAAGCTTCCTTATGTCCAAGTAAGGTATGGGCAAACACAGAAACTTGTAACACAGCCCTGAATTCAGCACTAACCTGAAATCTGGACTATACTAGCTTAGAAAGGTGGGAAAACAAGTATATGTATTTATGTATTTATTTATTTATTTATTTGTTTATTTATTTATTTATTATTTATCACAGTTTGATGACCTGGATAGTCCACTGGACCTGGAAGAGCCCATTTTCAGTTGAGACTCGGAGAGAAAAGCTCCACAGGATATAGACAGTTTTACAATAGCTATACAAAAGTAAATAAAGTAGTAGAAGAGTGAAAAATACAGAAATAATATACAATTTGTTAAAAAACAGTCATAACATTTGTAATCCTAGGTAAGGATTTACAAAAGTGAGATTCATGTAGTCTAAACATATTAAAAGTACAGGCATTTCAGATGAAAAAAACATGTAAGTAAAACATTTATGTACAGATAAAAAAACAAGCTTTTTGTTTTGAAGTTATAAATATGAGGAGAGGACAGAGAGAAGAAGGTGAGGTGGGAAAGGTAAACGGTGGTACATAGTGGAGAAAGGGAGTGGGTTGGGGTAGTTTATGAGGTATAGGATAGGAGAGGAAGTAGAGGCAAAGGGTAAGAACACAGTGATAGAAGGTTGAGGTATATGGGAGATGGTATTAAAGAATTTATGTGGTAGGAGTACAGGAACATTCCCACTTTGAAAGGAGGTGAGATTGGAGAAGAGTTTTAAAGTTTGAGTGGCTATGAGTATTTCGAATGGTGGTAGGGAGAGAATTCCAGAGTTTAGCTAGGGAGTGGGATAATAGTAATCAAACTTATCAAACCCATTATTGAATATAATATACCTTTTGGCATGTATCTGTCTGAACATATCACACCATTTGAAAGATCTCAGAGATTCATAACTAAAAAGAGAAGTGGCCTCAAAAATCATAATTATCTGGAGAGACTGCCATCCCTTTCTCTGTACTCAGTCTCTTACAGACTCCTCAGTGGAGATCTGTGCCTAGACTTTCTAGCCATGAAAGATCCAACCCTATTTGAATTCCTGTTCCTTGGCAAAATTAACAGTACCTCAAATACTCAGTTAAAGTCTAGCCTTGGACGAGGCTGTACTCTCCTTCAACACCACCTTCCTAAAGATACTGAACTACCATGCACCAAGATGAGTCAAATCCAATTATTCACCCTGGCTAACCAAAGAATGCAGATTCCTACTAAAACCCAGAAATAAGGCCTGGGTACAGTTCATTAAGAACAAATCCAACACTACCAAACAAACTTTCTTTGAACTTTGAAATATAGCAAAAAAACTACTTAAATTAGATAAATGCAACTCCTACCACAATATCCAGACTAAACATCAAAATAATCCACAAAAGTTCTGGGCTGCAGTTAATAATATATTGCAACCAGGTAAAACAACTATTCCCACTCCACAAACACCTAACAACTCTGAAAATGTGGCAACACAATTTAATAATTACTTTACAGAATCCATTCAAGCTCTTGCAAATAACCAGACTAACTCCAACCCTATTACCATCCTTTCCCTTATCTAAAATCCTTCAAAGGATCCATACATCCAACTTATGGACTACCTCCTTGCACATAATCTCCTATCTCATAACCAACATGGTTTTTGTCTCTCCCACAGTACCACCCTACTGTCCTTTACAAAGTTAACTAGCACAGAAACAATGGCCAATTTGTACCGCCCATATTCCCGGACCTCTCCAAGGCCTTTGACATGGTCAACCACAGCAAATTCATCAGTGTTCTCTCCACCCTTAACTGCAGTAACCCTGCTATTACTTGGTTCCAAAGGTCATCGACAGGCCATTCATTGGCATCAATCCCTTTGACTCCTTCTCCCAGTCATATTAGGGGGTCCCACAAAGCTCCATCCATGAACCCCTTCTGTTCTCTCTCTCTTTACCAGTCAGCTTCATTCTGCTTCACTCCATGCCTCTGTGATTCAATATGCAGATGACTCCACTCTAATCTGCTCAGCCACCTCCCTCAAAGACCCTCAAATCATTACCCAAGATTCTTTATCATCTGTAGAAAACTGATTAACCAACTCCCAACTCATACTAAATCCCAACGAAACAAAACTTCTTCTCTTCTAACCAACTAGGAATACCTCGCCTTCTGTAACCTTCCACATCTTCTCCAAAAATAAAACAATGATCACTCCCAAACCAAACTGCTAGGGGTTGTAATTGACAATAACCTGAAATTTGATCTCTATATAGCCCAAACTATCAAAACAATCCACAAGAAACTTGGCTTCCTATATAGAAATAACAAATTTCTAAAAAGTAGTACAAAAGTCACTATTGCCAGAATGCACCTCTTGTCAGCGCTCTTATATGCATCCCTAATCTTAACCAACCTCTGAAAAACCAACTTTGCCTGACTCGAAGCCTGTTATAATAAAATATCCGAATTTGCCACCAACGCATCTTACAAGTGACATCACTGTTTTTCACTCAAGCAGCTCAAGTGGCTTGAACTCCCTCAACTCCTTCACTTTAAACGACTAATCATTGCACATAAAATACTCCATCACCCAGAAAACATCCTTACTCTCAAAGATATCATACAACCCTACTCCTCTTCAAGATCCTTCCACTCTAACAATAAACTACTTCTACAAGTCACTAAAGGTAAAAACTCAGCTCGAGAATCCCTTTTCTCCAACTAGATTTCCAAACTGTGGAATAGCCTACCTAACTCACTAGTAGTCAATACTTCAACAGTACAGTTTAAAAAACTACTAAAAACATACCTTGCAAATTCCTGGCTTTGTTCCTGCAACTCCCTTGGATAGCTCATTCCTCTGCTCCACTCTATCAATAACCTCTCTACTAACCTGTCTTGCTAATTATACTTGACCACTATTGAAAGGCATTATCTAGACTGTATATAACTCTATGTAAATATTCATTATAATTCTATACCTGCTGACCTAATTGTATCTGTTTATTCATCTACTGTCTTTGTTATAATTTCTGTTACTCTAAATGTAATTTCTGTTACTCTTAATGTATTATTCATCATTGTTACTATATACGTTATTTCTGGAACTTTTCTCCCTGGGTCACCACTGAAAAAGGACATATGTTCGGTTGGATTTTTCCAGTAAACAAAAGTAAAATAAATAAAGGAACTAAAACATAAGCAACAGGTAAATATGACACGTTGGCATGATAGATTCATATCCTAATGTATTCCTCATTTCTGGAAAAAAATTCCACTACATGTCAAGCAGAGTAGCCCTTGTCACCCTCAAGGTCAACCTAGATAATTGGATGGGAAGCCACAAATTCTCCCCCAGTCTATCTTGTCCTGCCCTCCTTGAAGATAGTGGTAACTTCTGAATAGTGTTTTTTGATAAGGCATGCAATGCCCTGCAGCCTAATTGCCTAGTAATTACCTATGAACCTAGAAAGTGCAGTAGTTTGCATTTTTTGCATTGATAGTCAGCTGACAGCTTTTTGTCCACTTGTTCAGCTCTTCTAAATCATTAGCTAGCTTTTCCCCATCCTTCATTGCTACAACTATCTTCGTGTTATAATCAAATAGGTTAATTTTTTTCTGTATTTATTCAGCTATAACTGAGACAAATACACTGAAGAGTACTTCACCCAGCGAAGAACTCTGTGGTACCCACTTGTCATTTTCTTACTTCCTGACATTTCCCTTCTTATCATGACCCACTGTATTCTACCATTCAGTCATGTTGCTTTCCAGCTCATCAGTCTTGGTTCTTGTCTAACAGTCTCCTTGGGACTATGTTAAGGGCATTGCTGAAGCAAAAAGTAGACTTGTACTCCCCATCAATCTCACCTGTTTTCAAGTCATAAAACTAGTCTTAATGGCCATGTGTTCATGGTGCCTGTTGAACTGGATATTGTTGTCTCTAAAAGTACTTCTGGCCTTCCCCTTGAGAGTCTATTCATGAATTTCTCTTATACTATTGTTAAGCTATCAGGCCTGTAGCTTGCTGGAATTCTTTTTGTCCCCACCCCCTTGTACAAGGATGCCATAATGGTGTCCTGGCACTTCTGCACTAGCAAGTGATCTGTTGAAGATCTCAGTCAGAGAGAACTGTCAACACAATGGCCAAATTTATGAGGACTCTGTGAAACAATCCATCTGGTTCTTATGCTTTAGTCCCCCATAAAGAGATCCATTTCCCTCTAAATCCTCTTCGCTTATTATTAATGCCATGCACCTTTCTATTTGAAGTGGCCATAATGTCATAACAGGTCATCTGAATGCCACAGATTTGGACTGGGATTGTGTCTATTGGTAAAAAAAATCTTTACTGGGGAGCTAACTGAATTATGTAAACATTATGGTTACTTACAACTGGTTAGTAATCTTACAAGAAAAAGAAACATATTCAGCACAGTATGAGAGAAGGAAGATTTTGTTATGGATAAATGTGTAGTGCTGCTTAAATTGGAAAGACTTACAAGATTGGATCTGGAAAGATGACTTGATATATCAATCTATCTGTGCTTTGGGACACACTTTATAAGTTTATTAACTATCTGATATCCAAACACATCCCAACTGTGGTTAGCTCCAGAGATGATAGATATTGCCCGTGGTACTAACATAAATTAGAAAAAGAAAGAAAGAATAAAAAGAATCTCTACTGTGTAGTCTATAATGGGGGGTGGGGGGAGACTTGGCAAATTTGATATAATAAGGCCAGGCTGAAATTTAAGAAGTTGATGCAGGCAAATAGATTTAAGTATTAATAAAATTTGGCACTGCATGCAGCTATTAACATAAAGGCTCTATATTAAAATTTGAGAAATTACAGGATCAAAAAGCAAACAGCTATAACAGTCAAACATAATGGGGTATTAGTAACTGAACTGTATTTATTAGAAAATATTTTCTGTAGATAAATTTGCAGGATTTAAAAATTTATTGAACTTTGATCATAATATGGACAAGACCTTTGTCTCTGACTTGACTCCTACCATCACCATCGCATAATCTTTATTAGTAAAGACTTTAAAAGCTATCAGACCACACACAGTCCCCTGTTTCTGTGAGTTAGCTGGCTTCTTTTTTTTCTCAGGTAGCTGAGTATATGCAGCCTAGCTTGCTTTATTTGTTTCAGAATCCATTGATCAATGGTTATGTTCAGCCACCTTGAAGGGAAGCAATAATTGTGCCCATAAATAAGGGGGCAGCTGTCCAACCTCTACTGATAATTACTACATAGAAGGCTGCCCTATACAGAAATGATATAAAATGGACTTAACATCTCCCAACATGACTTCATCAAAGGAAGGTCATGATTTACTAATCTGATTAATTTCTATCAAACTGGTAAGTAAAGCTTTCAATCACTGATTATCAGTAGATATTGCATACTTGGGCCTTGTTGAAACCTTGGGCGCTGCTTATCACTTTTATATTTTGAATATGTAAAATGTAAACCATAATACTTACATCATTACTTGAGTAAATGAGTCTTTACAAGGAAGATCCTGAAGGGTCAGAACTGGAAACGTATTATCAGATTTAAAAAAAAATGGAAGTGGGTGTTCCGCAGGGGTCATTTTGAGACCCTCATTTGTTTTCTATATTTTTGTCTGACTTACCAACTCAGTCATCAAGTTTGTGGATGATACTAAAGTAGGTGCTATTGTAACTTCACTTGAATTTCAGTTTAAACTGCAGTGTTACATGGATGAACTCCAGAAATGGTCACAATCAAAATTTATCGACTTTAATGTTAGCAAAACAAAAATCGTACACTTTGGTTGTTTTAATGTTGCTTACATTAATGCATTAAATAATACTCTATTGAATAGTGTGATGATGGTAAGAGACCTGTGAGTGTTGGGTGACAGTAGACTTGTATTTGAAGGTAACTTAAAGTCAGTGATCAGGAAATGTTATATAGTGACAGAGTTTTTAAAAACTGGAAATGCTCCCGTTTGAACTGGAAGCATTAGTTATATACTTCCTAGTCTAAATTTAAGAATCAAAGTTTTAGACAAATTGCATTGAATTTAAAGAATATCCATGTATTTTTCTTTACTGGATATTTAAACGGAATGATACGGTTATGTAATACATTTTTCTGTTTTAGCAACACTTTATAATGGGACTGCTAATTTCTTCTGATATTCTCATTGCTGTGTAAAGTTGAATATTTTGTTCAGTGTCCTTTTGCATTTGTTTTTACATGGGTTGTTTGTGGGATGTTTATTATGTATGAATAATGGGAGATGGATTTATTGAGTGCAACCGTAATATTAATGTAAGTATTTTAATGATGATTCTGGTTTAAATACTGCTTATTTTTTGTTGTTATGTTAGTTCCATGGAATGTCATTCTGATGTATCAATAAATGCATTAAAAAGATGTGGAAGAAGTAAAGATAGTGACAGATTTTATTCTGTTGAGGTCACAGATCTCTGCAGATGGTGATTGCAGACATGAATTTAAAAGCTTCCTGCTTCTTGGGTTGAAAGTAATTGCAAATCTGGATAAACTTTTACAGAGCAAAGGTACCACATTGCCACATTGTCAACAAAGGTCCATATGGTCAAAGCTATGGTTTTACAAGTATTAACATGGTTCTGAAAGTTAGACTGTAAATAAGACCATGCACTAAAAAATCAATAGTGTTGGAGAACATTTTTGTGAAATCCTTGGACTATAAGAAAATCAAAACAGTGCAATATTTATGGATATAATTCCAAAGTATTACTTGGACTCTATAACTGTAAAATTAAAACTCAAGTATTTTTACCCATCATGTGAAGAAGTATATGAAAGAGTAAAGTCAAAAGAAGAAAGTGGCAGCAGAAATCAAGATGGCTGCACAGCCTTGCTGAAGTAATGAACATGAGTTTGAACTTAAAGAACCAGTTGTTATCACATGAACTTGGTGTACTGAAGTCCTTGAAGTCAAGAAGTTCTGGATTTCACTAGATAACTAGACAAAAACAGCAATAAATTGAAGCCTAGGAAAACAGTGGGCTTAATACCTGTAATTATGAAAGAAATGTGTGAGTGGTGGAGTAGCCTTAGTTCCATCTAGTAACCAAGCCCATGTTCTAGCATTGCCTGAAGAGAAGGAGCAGTACCATAGCTAGGACAGGGCAAACACAGCAGCTGCCCCAGGTGCAAGTGTTCAAAGGGTCATGACTGGCACCTCCAAAAAGCAGATACAACATAAGTGCAATACTAGTATTCATTTAAGCAGCCATGGCTGATATTGTGGCTGCTAAAATGAATGTCATTAGATGTTAGTAACTGCAGTACATAACCAGCATATGTTCTTTGCTAGTTTTGGCCTTCATCTTCCCAGGAGACTGGTATTTTTTTTGTCCCCAACTTTCAAAGGACTTTTTTAATGCCAGTCTGGGAACTGCCCATGGTGGCAATTGACCTAACTGTGGCTCTGCAAAGGAGAATCCACTGTATAGGAATAATTACAAGCTCACTGCTAGATGCTAATGTTAAAATCTTCAGACAACTTATTCTTATAGGCAATATGGGTTGTGAAAGACCATCTAACCAAACTGCATGCTGAATGTCTGGGGTGATACTTTTTGATGCAAAGAAAGCCTTCAAAAGTGTAATGGACTTTACTGTTTGCAGTTTTATGGAAAAGAGCATTAGGGAACAGATTTATTTTACAGTGACACCTCCACTCAAGAAGATATAAAAAAGGGAGCGAGTAAGGAAATACCTTCTCATGTCAGACTTGTTTGCCTTAATCATAGAGGAAGTAGCAATTTGCTTTAGAGAAGACTTGCCACAGACTGAGGAAGGGGGAAACCAAAACATATTTTATTCTTCAGAGATGACTGTGACTTCCTGCTAGAGAAAATAGAATATAAGACACCAAGGGTATTAACTGTCTTTAACAAGTAGGCAATTGTGGTTAGTTTTATTTGCAACAGGGGGAACACAGTCACTCTCAGAGTCAGAAAAGAAACTGGTAATGGATCTGTAGCCCTTTAAAAGAAGAAATGCTTCCCCTGAGTCTGGGGTTGCTAGTCGGAAATACCAGACAGGATATATTTAAAGAGAATTTGCTCAGGAATCAAGGTCTAATTAAATGAATGGATAGGCGGAAGAAAGTATTCATGTTTATGGACAGGATCAACATGGTCAGAATAATAACCTTGTTCATTTTATAAGTGCTGTTTTGTATCCCAGTAGCTTATATAATAATACAGGCCTTTTCGCTAACTTGGAGTAGAATAACATATACAGGGGACCATGGCCTGAGGACTACAAAGGCTAGACTGTTTGTGCATTTGTGTGGCTTTATTCACCCTTGCACATAAATTAGCAACTGGGTGTGGTCCAATTCCAATGGAAATGATGCTTGGGAATGTGTTGGAATATGTAGAGATCTCAAAAAATTAATAAATACTAGTCTGAGGAGATTAGCTAGACTTGTAGGATGGTTTAATAAAACTTTGGGCATTGTGGGCTAATGGGGGCAGTAAACAAATTTGTATCAGTACAGATGTGAGACAGGAAAACTACAGATAAGGTGACCATAGATAACTGAGATCTAGTTAAGGTGGTAAATATAATAGCATTTGAGCCTGAAGTGAAATTATTGTTGTTTACTTTCTGAGAATAGAGTAGTAGATATCAGTTGCACAAATCACAGTAGTTCATATAAACTCCTTTGCGTTCCATCTTCTATGCAGAAATAAAGGGAGGTCTCCTAACAGGTCATTTGTCTCCCTGATTTTAATGGTTTAATGTAAGAAAGTGAAAGAAAGTGAAGAGGTCACACTGTCATTAAAGATGTATGATTAGAGAAGAGTAAGCCATATGAAAGCAGATACATAAAAGATGGGCAAACAAGGAAAATCTGACTGACAGTAGGAACAAATCAAGAAAAGTGTCTTATTTATAAAGAGATAGCCCTTTATATGGGATCAATAGATGTGTAGTATGCATTATTCATATTTAACTCCAATTATGCCTTTTAAGCAAGATAGAAAACAATTCAATATGTTGGAGGTGAGGAGAAAAGGAAATTAATATTTTTAATATATTCTGGTCTTTAAAAAAGTACAGGATAGATGGAACCAGTGCATTAAAATATGGGAAAGCATCTTGGATGCATGAGGGTTGGGAGTAGAGAAAACAATACTGGCTGGAAGGAAGAGGAGTTAAAAGCCAGGCTGGTTTTGGCATTTAGACCAAAATCTCTTCTAAACAAGGAGTGTAAAACTAGTGGGTGCAATCTTTCTCCCACCTTCTATGAGGAGCATTTCAATTTGATATGGTGAATCAGAAGATAACATAAGTTTCTTGAAAGAAAAGAAAGACATTTCATGTGCATGCCAAAAGTTATTTAACTTTTTCAGATGGAAAGGGAGATCGACTCAACCATGAATGATACACTACGACTAAGTACCTTAAGTTCTAGAATGTCTTTGTAAAATATTTTTGAGTAAGTATATGTTTATATACAAAGATTCCATGTAGATCTTCTCCTCTGTGACCTTACTGTAGGGAGTCTGAGATCATTTAATTGATATCGTGTTGAGGTGTCCTAATATATGCTCCTGAAGGTAACTACTTAAAATTTCATAGGTTCTTACCAAACCTCTGTTCAATGAGAGTGAGAAGCACTACCCCAGAAGTAAATTTGTGGGTATTCATCTACCCCAGAAGTAAATTTATTGGTATCCAGCTAATCTTAAAGCCATAACCTGAGATAGAACAATGTGTTCCATTGTCACTCATGCAAGAGGAGTTTGTTTTACAGGTGGGGGGGTCACTAGATGAGGAACCTAATGCTCCAAAGTGGTCATGTTTATGTTGCAATGAAGGCTGAGGTCTCTGAGGCAAGTGGTTTTAGTATTTCCAGTATTTCTGAAGTGGAAGCAGTCGAGAAGGACAGGATTTTCATAGGCCAGAAGTGAGGCAGAGATCACAACACAGGATCTGATATGAGGGAGAGAAATGCAAGCGGATTTTATTCTCTCTGGGTATCTGAGGGAATTTAATTTTTGGATCTTTTTAGTTACCAGATGTTGTATTCTTTCTCACAAGGTGCTTAGAGTAGTACATTCAAAATGGTCCACTGTCTTCTGTGATTATGGCCTGATACCTTCCTTCCCAACAGTCTGATAAAGGTGCACAGCTATGGAAACTGATCTGGACATTCTTACTACATCAAGCATTGTTGTGGAGGGGTGAAAGGAACAGTTGCCCCAGGTGCAAGCTGTTAGGGGCATGATTGGTACTGTAGATGTAGGTGCTGATCAGTCTCTACAAGTCAGCTATTCTTTCACTTTTGCTGGATGGCAGTAATTGTGACTGCTTAAATGATTTGTTTGCAACATGATTGCATGTGATTGCGCGTGCATGTGTGTGTGTGCGTGCATGTGCATGTGCGTGTGCGTGTGCGTGCATGTGCGTGTGCGCGCACGCGTGTGTGTGTGTGTGTGTGTGTGTGTGTGTGTGTGTTTTAGGAATTTAGCAAGGAGGTAGTATAGCTTGTTTTTGATCTTCAACTCTTGTTGATGATAGTGGTGGTGCCTACTGGGGGATTATTGTAGGTGAAAATTGATCCACATATAGATATGTATGTTTAGAAATGTTATTTGATGTTATGCTTGTTTGGCATTTTTTCCATTTCTTGTTAAATAAATATTATTTAAACAAAAAATATTACTTCCCCAGCAAAGTTTGCAGACTTGACTAAATGCTTTATAGTGTACTTTTTCATCTCAAGCCATAGTACTTACATAGGGTACATTT
The DNA here is from genome assembly GCF_019279795.1 of Protopterus annectens. NCBI lineage: Eukaryota > Metazoa > Chordata > Ceratodontiformes > Protopteridae > Protopterus > Protopterus annectens. Next base: position 893,309,962 of record NC_056737.1, read on the forward strand.
TCTGCTCACTAGATCCATACCAGGCACATTCTTGGATTACAAGAAATAGCCTTAAAAGACATTTTTATTTTTTACTATTTTTACAAATGTAGGGGTTTGTTTTTGTCTTTGTCTATCTTACAGCCCTTATCTCACACATTTCCAATGCCATAGTCATGCTTTTTAGCTGCCTCACTCAGCACATCAGTTGCATTTTCTAATATGAGATTTTCTTCCGTTAATATTCTTTATTCAACACACAACTGAATTGTTAATCAGTGAATCAGACAAGTTGCCAAATTCAATATTGACATTTCTGCTTAAGATCAGTCAGGTAAATATTTATTGATGGATAGAGTCCTTGATTTCTTGGGAAAAGTAAATTCCTTAAGTATGGTTGATACTTCTTTGGCACTAAGTAAGCTGGGAACTTATTTTGCAAGGTAAAACTGTTGTCTGTCTCTTTATTAGACTTGTGACAAAACTTGAAAATAATATGTACAGTATTCTTTCCTGTCAAAGGTGAGGAACCTAACAACATATCTTAACACTTTTTACCTTTAGAAAGGATTTTTCTATAGTGTAAGTCCTAGATGTGTACTGCATGAAGGGTGCTATAGCACATTGGGAACAAGTGAAGGAACCCTACTGAAGCTCCTTATGTTGGGAAGTATTAGATGGACAACATCTATGACCCTGAGGATGGCCATGGCTAGGCATTGCACTAAGAAGGCCAACAGGAAATAAGGACAGTGTGGAACTGCATGACTCCGAGTAGCTGGCCTGATATTGTATTTCCATGGTGGAGATAGTTAAGCATTAGCCATGACCATGAAAATGGCCATACCGTGAGATGGAGGAGGCCATGCCAGGTATGACAGCTCAAAATAGTTGCCAGTCTTCAGAAGTACCCTGTAGTATCAGAGATGTTGATAGCTGCAGTGTAGTCATCTTCACTTAAAAATCAAAGAAATGCAGTGAAAATACATTGGTAAATCAGGGGATGACAGAAAAATAAAAAGGCGAAAAGCAAGAGTTCATACTCTAAAATAAACTGAAATTGTTTTGCTGAGTACATCTTTGAAAATGTTAAAAACAAAGACTACTTATAGAGACTTGCTGGCTCTTAATTTTGGCCTTGTCTTGGCATGTTCTGTGCTTCTAGAATTCACTGGCTCAGCAATCATTTATATACAGAAAACTAATCCGCACTCTTCCATAAACCCATTACTATAGTAGTCTTAAAAGCATTTGCTGCATGCCACTTTATTTAGTTTATGTTTCCCAAAGTATGTACCCTGCAATTTTATTAGTGTGTATCTGTGTCTTTATTTCTATGCAGACTTTGTAGCAAAACACTTCTTAAAATATATACTTTAAAACTAAGTAAAATAATACATTTTCAACCACTTTCCTGACAGATTTCTTCTCCAAATGTGTTATTAGTTCATTACAAACATGTCACTATGCATTCTTACAGTTGTAATGGCAGTAGCCACAGAACTAACCTACTACAGCCAGCATTTGACACCAAAATACCTATAAATCCCATAATCTTAAAAAGTTAAATCTTTTACATATATATATATATATATATATGTGTGTGTGTGTGTGTGTGTGTGTGTGTGTGTGTGTGTGTGTGTGTGTGTGTGTGTGTGTGTGTGTGTAAATCTTTTACATATATATATATATATATATATATATATATATATATATATATGTGTGTGTGTGTGTGTGTGTGTGTGTGTGTGTAAGCACTACTGTTGTTAGAATCATTTCATAGTTGGGAAAAGCTAATACCTCTACTGACTACAGCTTACAATTAATTAACAGAGAGTTGTGTCTTGTGAACAGCACTAGAACTATTTTTGGTCTGTTCCTTAGAAACTTTGTGTTATTCTGGAAAATCACTGAGGATTTAAGTCGCTAAATAATGGCATACAGTTGCATTTCAGACTTTATATTCTTGAGATAATTCACACTAACACAAATCGTGCTTTTCTAGCAACTTTCAAATTTTATAAAACCAGTACTTAAAATCTGTGGGGGGAATTCAGTAAAGCCTGCACAATTTTTTTTTTATGTACACATCAAGCCATGATGCATAGATGAGCCCGAACATTTTTAGATTCAGTAAGCATTGCTTAGTGGCGTGCAAGCATGTGCAAACAGGGAAAATTCCATGGAATACAAATTTCTTCATAAGCAGGTGAATCTTATGCATTTGAGCCAGGTGGAGTGATCCAGCAAGCAGAAAGGCATCTGTGTAGACTCAGTGTCAGTGTCCGTATTGTATGCAGAATCGGTCTACATACAGGAGTCGACACGGACAGAAGGGGGTGTAAAAGTCCACAAATATGGACATAACTCCCCGAAAATGTTAGCTCTCATACATATATGTGCAAAAGGTACTTTGTGGATGTCTGAAAGAGGAAGAGAATATGTAAAATTAATAATAATTTTTTAAATAATTTCCACATGTTTGTGCTATGTGCTGCAATGCACAAACTGCTTAACAGAAAAATTAAAAAAAAAGATAAAAAATATTTAAAATCTATTTTTACAAATGTACTATAGGACCTTAGTCGGGTCCATACAGTGGTGCATTCATGCTGTAACCCAACTCATACAGCTAGGAACCATGTTGTTTCCAGGCTGTCAGCATGGATATGCATGCAAATGAGGTGGATTTCTTGAATTTCTAAAAGGAGCAACTGTGTCCGCATATCCACTTCGTGTAGGCTCCTACACAATGTTGATATTCCCATTAGATGTGGATGTGTCTTGTTACTTTCAGGATTTTTTAGTTCCCAGCACATGTGTTTGCATGGCGTACCACATAGCTTAGCATGTTTGCCCTGACAAACCACCCGAGTCACAGTGATGATGTAAACAGCAACTAATTAAAAACAGATATATTCAATGAATAATTCTGACTTTTATATAAGATATGCTATGCAGAACATAGCTTAATGTGTTCATGCAAGCAGACTACCTACGTGAGAGTGATGACATAGGCAGTAATCAATTAAAACTGGATATATTAAATGAATATGTATTACTTTTGTATAAGCTATGCTACGCACAGTGGTGCATAGTGTCACATAGCACACTAAAAAAGGGAATTTAAATCATGTAATTACATTCTAGGCAGGTGAACTGCATCATAATTAGCCAATCCCACATGGTGGACATACAGCAGGACTGTATAAACTATGCATATACCCTACATTCTGATTTTCCTTCAATACTCTGGACCATTGGAGTAGAGACTTGGAAATTTTAACTGAGATAATGCTAGGGGCTGCTGCAGCTATGCTACATCTTTATGTGCTAGATGCTGAAGCCAGTGCTGCTGACAATAGGCCTGCGCCAAAAAGGAGAAGAGTGTTCAGCCCCAGAGTAACCTTCCAGAAGATACATAAACTGGAGATTGTAGAGGACTACAGGGTGGACGAAGACATATTACAAGAACTCACTGACATCATTTAACATTTTATCTTAAATTAAGACAATTCACTTCTTCCTCTCTTTCAGTGGTATTTATTACCCACATGTGGGAGCCTCATGGAAAGTAACAGGGAGACTCCCTGAACAAATGAATGCATAAGCTTATATACTGGTGATACTGCTGACAGTACAAAAATATAAACTAGACCAATTAAATTAGTACAAAAGACAATTAATCAATCAGTGGTTTACCCATAGGCTTAAAGCAGTTCACATTACTACATCTCTAGGCAGAGGAAGAAAATATACACTTCCATATAAGACACATTTCCTGCTTTCAAGCAGGCTCCTGTTTTTCAGTGCTTTTCCACTATTCACAGTTTACTCAGAGTTCGCAGTATAAAGTTCATCTCAATGCATACTGATTGTCACCTACTCAATTTCCTTAAGCACATACTTTGGCCATTCATATTCTACAATCCCCCATTTGATGCTGTGTAAGCATCACCATTTAGCCAATCATACATTTTCCCTAAGTCTAACATAACCATGTGGCTGGTTCCTTCAACATTGTCACACATTTTTATTTCATTATCCATATTCATAACTGCAGGCATATAAAACTTTGGCACCTTTTTAGTAGTCTTAAAAGACATTAATTTCAAAATCAATGCTTTGATTAAAAACACAACAAGAAAAGCAATAAGAGCTAATACTGCGATTAATAAAATTAACTTCAATAGTCCACCTCCCCAACCTAAGAACAGGTTGGTTAACCATGCCCACATTGAGTTATCGACCTCCTTGGCCTTACTGAGTTCAGAGACTCTCTGAATGAGTTCGAGATTACTCTCAGTTTCGTGCTGATTGTCAGGAATAAACGTACAACACTCCTCCTGGATTAAAGCGCAAGTTTCGCCTTTCACCACTAGGGTGAAATCAAGAGCCATACGGTTTTGAAGGACTACAGCTCTCATGGCAGTCAGTTCATCAGTCACTAGTTCTAAAGCAAAAAATGTGGCATTGCTTAATACTTCAAGCAATTTAGACAGTTTTCTCAGTTCCCAAATTGATTTTACTGCTCTGTATGCTGGAATTATACCAGCCCACGATATGACATCATCACCCAAGTCCATATGAGATAGTCCTTTGGTGCCAACATGAGCTAAGTCATGATGATAAATCCATGAAGCATCAATTTGGCCTACCGGACTGGCAGGCTTTTTGACCTCTCGAACATTCTTAATTTTTCCTTGAGGTAAAGCAGATGCATGTTGGATAGCTTGGACTAAATAACCTAAGAAACAGATACCAGACCAGTTTCCTGGTAGCCATTTATAGGCTCTTCTACCACACACAAATTAGCAATTTTCCACCTTAGTGTTGATATTACTATTTATATAACCTTGTTCAGAATGAAACACCTTCTTATCGATCAATCCCAGCTGTTGATATAGAACAGAATTATTTCTTACCTCTTCATATGTTTTATGCACCAGTTCACAAAATGAATCGTAGGTTGTGTTACAGTAGGAGGAGTTATTATTACACCTGTAGGGAACTGTCACATTACAAAAACTCCATCTTACCTTGACTTTACCAAATTTCAGAAAACACACAGTTCCATTTCGATGGTTAAACAGATGTAATGTTATCCTGTCTTTTGAAGTGACATTTGAAGTGTCATAGATCAGATTCGTCCAAGTTTCATTAGCCCCTAAAGGGACTGTACATAGCATCAATCCCCCATGAACAGTAGGTAAAGCAGTACAGATCCAACAGTTAGAGACACTGAGGCATGATGCATAGGCAAATTTTATAGCTTGGTAGGTGTTGAAAGGTGGATGTCAAATAGCTCATTTGGTGTGATGTGTTGATGGAGCAGAAAATAAAAATGGCCACATTAAAAATAACAGCACAACAAGAATGACCACCAAAATGGCTGTCCAATGTTTCTGTGGAAATGGTTGTTGAGTCTGCGTAGTGTCAGTAGTTTGGAGTTTTCCAAAAGGGTAAATGTTAGGTATCATCGGGTACTGGAACAGTTCTGCTGTGAGTACGAGTAGCAATGGGAGGAGAATCTGGAGTTGAAAAAGGTAAAGGCTGTTGGTCTTCAGACGGCACAACTTTTTTGATGTGTGAAATGTGGATCCAGGATGGAGATCCTTGCAGTTGCACAGCAGATGATGTTGTCAGAAGAACAAGGAAAGGCCCCTTCCAGCGCGGCTGGAGCGTTGTTTTTCTAGAGAAAGACTTAATGTAAACCCAGTCGCCAGGTTGTAGTGCAGAAGACAGGAAAGGATCTGGAAGATGTTGAGCAGCTGCCACTTGTCGGTGGTGAAACTGTAGGAAAGAAACAAGAGATTTGCAGTACAAAAGAATATCATTATCAAATGCATCATATTCAGAGAAGGGTGGTGGTGGTGGTGTCATGGGCATATGCAGAGGGTGACCCATGAGAATTTCATGTGGAGAAAGACCCTTAGTAGGATGCAGTTGTGCTCGCATAGAAAATAAGGCTAGTGGTAAGGCTTGCACCCAAGTTAAGCCTGTTTCTGAAGTGACTTTAGCAAGTCTAGTTTTCAAGGTCTGATTCATGCGTTCAATAATACCTGATGCATGTGGTCTATACAGACAATGAAATTTCAAAGTAATGCCTAGCATTGTACACAATGATTCAACTAACCTAGCAGTAAAATGCGTTCCACGGTCAGAGTATATTTGACAAGGAACACCAAAACGAGGTATCAATTCATAACACAATTTTTTTGCAACTGAAATAGCATTGTTTTTAGCACATGGGTAGGCTTCTAACCACACCACAATAGTCAAAACATATTTAAAATGAGCACAAGGTGGGAGTTCAATAAAATCCCACTGTAAAGCACAAAATGGTCCCATTAGTTTTGGCACCAGTTGAGCGGGAGCCAGAGTGCCCTTTGAAATGTTATGCTATAAACAAATGGAGCACATGCTCAAAAAATGTTGCACAGAAGCAGAAAGTCCTGGGGCAAACCAACCCTTCTGGATTTGTTTGATTAATGCTTGTACCCCTACATGAGCTGGCAAATGATATGCTTTTATAAGAGAATTTAACATAGATATAGGGCAAATTAATCTGCCATCAGGATGTTGCCAAATTGAATCGGAGCATTGGAAACAACTGTGGGCCAGCCATGTTTTTCTTTCTGATTCCGATGCTTCACTTTGTAAAGCTTTCAAAACAGTAGTGTCAAAGGTAACCATTTGTAAGATAGGCTGCAGAAACTGTTCCTGAACAGTATGTGAAAGAGCAGCCTACTTGGCAGCCCAGTCAGCCAAATTATTTCCCTTAGCTACTAGGGAGTCGTTAGACTGCTGAGCTGCACACTTGACAACAGCAATTTTGGAAGGTAATAATAAATCCTGTAAGAGGTGATCAATATACAGGTAATTTTTAATCTGTGCCCAAGAGGATGTCAAAAACCCCCTTTCCTTCCATAAGGTACCAAAATCATGAACAACACCATGGGCGTAACGTTAATCAGTATAAATAGTAACAGATCTGTCTTTGGCCATTTTACATGCAAGCAAAAGTGCCACTAATTCCGTGGCTTGTGCGGAAGTGCCAGGTGGTAATTGTTCAGTTTGTAAAACTGCAGATGGTGAGCAGACTGATCATGCAGCCTGAAGTCACCAAGATTATTTCGTAAACAGGATCCATCTACAAAAAAACTAAGTCAGGATTAAGCAAAGGAACATCTTGCAAATCCAACCTAGGAGAAAGAACAGTGTTAACTATAAGCACACAGTCATGTGGTTCACTCTCATCACTAGTTGGAATCAATGAAGCAGGGTTTAGTGGTGGGCAAAGTGTAATTTGAGCAGCGGGATTAGTTAATAAACTTAACTCATATTTAGTGAGATGAGCATTAGAAAGATACTGTGTTTTTGTTTTTAAAAGTAACGCTTGCACTGCATGAGGTACTGCTAGTATAGTGTCATGTCCTAATGTCAATGGGGCTGCCATATCGATCAAAACAGCAGAGGTTGCCACCGCTCGTAAACGGGGTGGATAGCCAGAAGCAACAGGGTCAAACTGAGTGCTGTAATATGCTTTAGGTCGATAGCCTCCCATGCGTGCTTGCGCCAGCAGGCGCAGGGCAGTTTTATTTCTTTCACAACAGAAGAAAACAAAGGGTTTAGAATAATCTGGGATCCCCAGAGCAGGTGGTTTTATCAGTGCCGTTTTAATAGCCTGAAAGGCTTTTTCATGTTCAGGGGACCAAAGCAAAGGGTCTGTGATTTCCTTTTTTAAAAACTGTAACAGAGGGGCTGAAATTTCTGAAATATTGGGCACCCACTGTCTACAATAACCTGCTAGGCCGAGGAATCCCCTGAGTTGTCTCTGAGCTACAGGGTGGGGGGCAGTCTGAATGGAAGTAATTCTACTTGGATGTATTTGACGTGAACTCATAGAAATGATGTGTCCCAGGCATTGTACCTTTTCTTTACAGAACTGCAGTTTAGATTTATTTACCTTAAAACCTCGTTCGGTTAAAATCTTTAAAACTAGAAGTGAGTCCTCTATACAAGACTTGGTATCTTGTGAAGCTACAAGAATATCATCTACATATTGGACCAATACTGACAGTGGTGGTAACTGTAAATCCTGCAGTTGTCTGTGTATCTCTCTGGAGAATAGGGTTGGAGATTCGACATATCCTTGGGGTAGTCGGGTCCAAGTATACTGTTGGCCCTTATAAGTGAATGCAAACAAATACTGACTATCTGAATGTACTGGGATAGAGAAGAAAGCTGATGAGATATCTATAACCATAAAACAACATGCTGTAGGTGGGATACAGCTTAGAATCGTAGCTGGGTTTGGTACGATTGGAAAAACAGGCAAGACAGCTTTATTGACTTCTCGCAAGTCTTGCACAAATCTGTAAGCTTGTTTACCAGGTTTCTTTACCGGTAGAATTGGAGTATTCCATGGACTTGTTGTAGGTACTATAATTCCTTGTTGTACCAAGGCAGAAATGATGGGGGCAATACCAGATGTAGCCTCTACCGTCAAAGAGTAATGTGGCACCTGAGGCAACTTTACTCCGGGTTTTAAGGTTATTTTTACAGGAGTGGCTGAAATCAAAAAAACAACATCGTTATCATGAGTGGTCCATAGATGAGAGGGTAATGAATTTAGATATTTATTTTTATCAAGGTCCTGCATACACATTGGTTGCAGAGTGACATTTTCATCTAAAGTAGCCAAAATACTATCTTGTTTATCTGAAGGTACTTGTAAATATACTCCTTCAGCAGTGCAGAAGATGGTTGCTCCCATCTTACAGAGCAAATCTCTTTCAATAAATTTAAAGGTGCTAAGGGTCCTAGTAAAAATGCATGTTTGTCTTGCTAAGGTCCCAAAGTTACTGGGACTGGGACGGTTTCAGAATATTCAATAGGAATGCCAGAGACACCTACCCCTCTAGTTATTGTTATTGGAGAGGGGGATATTTATTGCTGCTTTGCCAGCTAACATAGATTTGGTTGCTCCAGTGTCAATCAAAAATGGGTATGGTTTATTTTTGACAAGTAGCATAGCATGTGATCCATCTTGATCCACAGGGATGAAAGGGCACAACTGCTGTTGTCTTTGTTCAGGGAACCTTCATTGTGATGGCTGCTGATTGGATGGCGTCCAATTAGAATTCCACTGAGGTGATGTATCAGTGGGTGGGGCAGGTTGCTCAGCCAGATATGGACATTCATTTCTCCAATGGCCTACTTGGCCACAATTGAAACACTCCATCTGATTATTATAGTTTTGAGATGGGGCTGATCGATTTTCCTGCCAGTTTTGTATATTTTGGTTTCCAGCCCCTTGGCGTCCACCTCTCCCTCTTCCCCATCAACATCCTCCCCTTCCATGCTGCACAAAGGCAGTACACATCTGAATCTGTGCTTTAACCAATTTTTCCTGTAAATCCTTTTTTTTCCTGTGCTAAGTGGTCAGAGAGGTATTGCACTTGTGTGACTAACTCATGCAATCCAAGACTAGGCCAGTTTAAACATACTTCCTTTAGCTTATCCTGTACTTGTGGGTGTAACCCATCTATGAAAGCAGCCAACAATCTGCTCTGTGCCGGCCCTATGGTGGGTTTTGGGTAACCAGAGTAAGCCTCAAAGGCTTCAGTGAGATGATTTAAATACCCGTCCACAGATTCGTCTTTTTTTTGTAGAACTGACTTAATTTTGGACCAGTTGGGTGTGGGTGGAACTATCACTGTAATAGCATCTACTATTCGCTGTCTGACCGCTTTGAGCCCATTATATCCTTGTGCATCATGTTTTGGAATCGGAGTAGGGACATTAGCATGGTTCCAAATCCGTTTCATCAAATCAGCCGGTATGGCGTTTTGAAGAACTGCCCTGGATTCTTCTATTGTAGAATTTTGTAAACAAATATGTCCTGCCAGCACATGCTGGAACTTAGTTGGATTAGTACGAATAGGTGGTAACAATTTGGTAATGGCTTGAAAATCAACCGCTGACCACGCCCTAGGTACTACAATAGTCGGTGGTTCCTGTGCATTTCTAGCATGGGCTGGGTTAGTTACCTCCCTCAAAGGTAACAGTCTGTCATTGTCTGATGACTCCGATCCTGAATCTGGATTCAATTTATCTGGCCCAAAATACTCCTCCCCACTATCAATTATTATGGGGAACTGGCCAAAGTGCCTTGTCAGTGTAAATGTTGCTTCCCTTTTCCCTTATAATAAGGTTTAGCTCTAAAATACATTACAGCTTTTGAGCTTTATGAGTCTTACTACAAGTTTTTGGTCCCTTTTTTCTATCGCTTGTTTCTGGATCAGATTCACTACAGTGACTGCCCACAGCTTGTTCTCTTTCTCTAGGGGTGGAATCTTTAGTGGTGGAATCTGGCTGCTGTGTTTCCGCTCCTTGTTGAGTGAGTGGGGGCTGATACTGTAGGGGGTGCAATTGGTGGTGCAGTCGGTGGTGGGGGAGCCAGGCATTATCGTCTTCTGGTGATTCAGTTATTTGCATTTTAGCTAATTCCTTTACAGGATAAAGCCCCTTAAAGGGTGGGTCCTTCAAGCATTTACCGTTTACTACATCTAAATTACTAACAGTTTGTTGTAATTCCCTCAATTGCTCTTTTAATTTCTGCTGATTATCTTTTAGACTACTAATAACCAAATCCTTTTCTCTTTCTTTCACCTCTGTCATCCAATCATTAAATGCTGCCCAGCACAACTCTGGTATTCTTCTCTCTTTTTTCTTTAACTTTCCTTGGAGATTAAGCAGAATATTTTTATTAAAACTACCATTTTCTGGAAAGGCAAGTTTACCATCACCCTCAGTGAGGGCAACCCACTGACTTATAAACATACAACTGTCCCGTGACACACGGAAATACATATAACCAACTGGTGTACCTCTTTCTGGCTCTTTTATGGTTCCCACACTCACTCCCATTTTCACACAGTAAGCTATACTGTATTTTACAGATGTAGCTGTGACGTTTTGTAAACGTCATTTTCCCCACTCTTGTATCTCCTTTCACTCTTATGTCACCAGTTTTTTTGTTTTAACCCATTCTCATACTGCACAATCAATAGCAGAAAAAAAATGCATGCCACTTACCTCAAAACAACTGAATGAGAGGAATTATTACATTTCTATAAAATTATACAGTCCAAATTTTAAAGCAGGCAAGTGCAAGAAATGAAAGAAACACTGCCAGAACAGAAAATTCTGTCATGGGCCCTTTCACTAGCAGTATTTTGTTCAATCCCCAACTGCCCCAACTGTTGTCAATTCAGATCCGAGTAAACGGCACCAATTGTTGCATTTAACATTTTACCTTAAATGAAGACAAGACACTTCTTCCTCTCTTTCAGTGGTATTTATTACACACGTGTGGGAGCCACATGGAAAGTACCAGGGAGACTCCCTGAACAAAGGAATGCATAAGTTTATATACTGGTGATACTACTGACAGTACAAAAATATAAACTAGACCAATTAAATTAGTACAAAAGACAATTAACCAATCAGTGGTTTACCCGTAGGCTTAAAGCAGTTCACATTACTACATCTCTAGACAGAGAAAGAAAATCTGATACACTTCCATATAAGGCACATTTCCTGCTTTCAAGCAGGCTCCTGTTTTTCAGTGCTTTTCCACTATTCACAGTTTACTCAGAGTTTGCAGTATAAAGTTCATCTTAATGCATACAGATTGTCGCCTACTCAATTTCCTTAAGCACATACTTTGGCCATTCATATTCTACACCTTCAATACTCTGGACCATTGGAGTAGAGACTTGGGAATTTTAACTGAGATAATGCTAGGGGCTGCTGCAGCTATGCTACATCTGTATGTGCTAGATGCTGAAGTCAGTACTGCTGACAATAGGCCTGGGCCAAGAAGGAGAAGAGTGTTCAGCCCCAGAGTAACCTTTCAGAAGCTACATGAACTGGAGATTGTAGAGGACTACAGGGTGGATGAAGACATATTACAAGAACTCACTGACCTCTGCTGCCCTCAACTCAGAGCCAGACGTAACAGAGGGGAACACATCCCAGTGGAAGCAAAGATATGTGTAGCCCTTAGGATACTAGCTACAGATACTTTTCAAAGCCCAACTGGGGACATGATGGGGATGTCACAAGCATCTGCATCCAGAATACTCCACCAATTCCTGGATGCCATGCTTCCACATGCCAGTGAGCACATATGTTTTCCCCTTTCCCCTGAGATGAGGGACAGCAATATGCAACACTTCTACCATGTAGCACACCACCCTGAGGTACTGGGTGTGATAGATTGCACTCATGTACACATCAAGGCACCACCTGGTGAGCAGGGTACAATCTATGTTAACCGCAAGGGGTACCACTCTATCAACTGACATGTCATGTGCAATGCCCAGGGGATTATCCTGAATGTGTGTGCTGGCAACCCTGGCAGTTATCATGACTCCCATATCTGGCATGCATCACAGCTGTACCAGATGTTTGCTAGGAGAGATATCCCACAGGGCCATTTACTGGAGAATGCTGGCTACATCCTGGAACCATGGATGATGACACCTATCAGAAATGCAAACACACCCATGAAAGAATGGCATAATGAGGCAGACTCACAAACTAGGAACATCATAGTGAGTGTGTATGGACTTCTGAAGTCATGGTTCCAGTGCCTCAATATATCTGGTGGAGCCCTGCAATATACCCCAGCTACATGTACACAGATATTCACAGTATGTACTATGCTACACAATCTGATCCTGTGGAAACAGCTGTAGCAGGATTAGCAAAGGGAAGGGATCCACAGCCTGTTTGCTTACGACCTCCATCTTAATGTTAGCTACTAAATTTTTAGGGTAACCCCTATTTATAAACATACTCTGCAAGTTATCACATTCTTTTACAAATTCAGAATCCTCTGTAATCATTTTAGCCGCCCTTACCGTTTGTCCTTTGACGACAGCTTTCTTTTGATGGTAAGTGTGGCTGCTAAAAAAATGTAAAAAAGCATTTGAATAAGTTGGTTTCCTATAAATGCTACTTTTATACTTGAAATTAACTCTATCTTTCACTAGATGGATGTCAAGAAAATTAATATAACATTGGCCATTTTAAACCATTGCTGTGTGGTCAAGATGAGCCTCTCAGTAATTTAACTTTAGAACAAACTGACACTCTACTGCCTACAGATAAAGGTAGATATAGGATTAGTTTTCTTTGTATTTATTCTTTGGACTACCTGATGGTTAGGCACATTTTAAACAAAAAATGGAACATCATTATTGAAGACCAAGCTCTATACAGGAAGCTTGGACCTAAACCCAAAATTACATATAGAAGAAATTGTAATTTAAAGGCTTTGCTAGAAAGGAAGAAGAAACCCTATGTCAATAGATCTAGAGCTATGTTCAAGTGTGGTGCCTGCCCACAATGTAAATATATTTTAGTAACTAATAAAGTTACAATTAAGGACAGGCTCTACAATTTAAACATGAGATACAATTGTGAGACCAAGTGTGTGACCTACGCCGCCTTATGTGATCACTGCAATGCTTTTTATGTTGGCAAAACAGAAAGGAAAATGAAACAATGTATCTATGAACACTTATGCCATTAGTAAAAAAGACATGAACAACGCTCTGGCAAAACACACTTTTGTGTGCCCAGACCACCATTTTAAGTTTGTTGTGTTACAGCAAAGACAAAGTGAAATAAGAGGGGGCCCTTGACAGCTATTACTAGAGATAGATGAGTTGGAATGGCAAATAAGAACGGGTGCACAAACTTTTCCAGGTCTTAATGAACACTTGTCTATTAAATGCATTCTTTAACTATTGGCGTTAAGAAGATAAAATGACACTACATATAATAATGTTTGTTTATATATATATATATATATATATATATATATATATATATATTTATATACACATATACTGTTTCCCAATGTAATGAGGTTTTAGTATATGAGTCTCTATGCTTCTATTCCTTATATACATCCTTATTCGAGGCCACTTTAACTATATTTGAATATTGGGTGTAGTGGTGACTGGTGAGGGTATTTTAGTATTATATTAGAGCAGTATACATATATATTTTAAAATTCATTTTATGTTTTCTGCTGAACTTGAACGAGTTATCTCTATGTGTGGGTTAGTTGTATATGTGGCATTTTTATGTGTTGTTTTTTTACCTGTGGGCTTTTTAAATTTGGCTGAGAAAAATAGGTTTATATTATCACACTATGCAAATTAATTATTCAATTTACTCCTGCGAAGAATGTATAAATATTGTGTTAATTGATTTTATTTTTGTCTGAAGAAGGTAGGGTATGGTCCTCTCCGAAAGCGCTTATTAAATTGTGTTTTACTACTTATATAATATTGGTCAAAGGACCAAATGTAAGGGCTCAACAGTAGGTAATACACTCACTCACAGCCCCCTGTGCCTGCTGGATGTCACTGCACATACATCAACAAGTGAACAAGTTAATGTATAATATTGTGTACTCACGCATTGAGAGGGCAAATTTTGTTTGGCCACAGGCTTGCCCATCTAAATATAGAAAGACATATATAGGTTCATAGGTGTGTACTAGGCTAATGGCCCTGGAGCCTTTACAAGTCTAGCCCATAGGATTACCCTGGCATCATGCCACCCAACCTTAGTTCCCAGTACCTCTGTCGAGTAGAGCCACTGGAGTGATCCCTGGGGTGAATTTTCTAGTTCCCATCCACTCATCAAGACTTCTCTTGAGGAAGGCCAGTGAGGTGCTCTGTTTGACATGTATGAGAAGTCTATTCCATAGCATTGGCAGTCTCTAGGTTATGTACCTGTCCCTCCAGCATGTTCTGTTGATTGTGGTAATAAGGTTGAGGTCTCTGGAGATTGTGGTGCAGAGGGACAGGGATTTCTTTAGATGTAGCATTTCTAATAGAGCTGGGTCAGACATGGCTTTGTAAGTCAAGCAGCGATCGTCTCTAAGTAGGCGATATGGGGCAGAAAATAGTTGGAGTTTTTTGAGTCTGTCCATATAGGAAAAGTGTTTAAGGCCTAGAATCCTCTTTGTGAGGTGCTTTTGCAGCCTCTCCAGCTATTGCAGGTGTCTAGTGAGGTACATGCCAAATGGGGCATTGTACTCGATGATTGGCCTAATGAGAGAAGAGTAGAGGGAGAGAATGACCTCTTTCCTCCTGGATGCAAAACCCTTAGTAATGAGATGTGCCACATAGAAGGACTTTCTGACCACATGGCAATTTTGTGGTCAAAAGAGAGGTTGCTGTCAACCTCTGTTCCCTGATCTCTTATAACACTTTTCTGTGTTCAGTGGACTACCATCGATGTGGTAATTCATGGGAACCAGGTTTTCTTAAAGGGGATGACGACACATTTTTTGGCATTGAGCTTAAGGCCATGGTTCTGACATCAGTTGTCGCTGGTCTCAGTGAGGCCTTTCTGTAGGATGTCAACATCAATTGGGGAGTTAATAATACCGCCCAACTTGCAATCATTTGTGAACGTCTAGTTGGCCTGGACTTCAGAGAAGTAGATACCAAACAGGAGAGGACACAGGACCAAACCCTGTGGGACTCCACTCATGACTGGTCGGCAGTCTGACTTGGGGTCATCTACTTTCACACTATGTGTTCTAGCTGTGAGCGAGTTTGCAACCCATCTAGTGATATAGGGGTTGATGCCTAGTTTAGTGAGTTTTTCTATAATTCCAGAGTGGGGAATGGTATCAAAAGCCTTGGCCAGATCAAGGTAGGCTGTATGAACCACCTTGCCTTCATCCACAGCTCTGGTGACTGACTCAAAGAAGTCAACCAAGTTAAGCAGGCATGATCTACCCTTCACAAAACCAAACTGTGTGGGATCCAGAGTTTGGAGATTCCCTATATCCTTGTTTATTAGGCCCATGATGATGCGTTCCATAGCTTTGCATATCAGACTCATCAGGCTAATGGGGTGATAGTTCCCAGGATCTGTAGTCGCTCCTCCTTTGTGGAGAGGGATGACTGTAGCAGTGTGCCATTCGGTAGGGATAAAGCCTGAGGTGAGGCTGTTATTGAACAGGGCACACAGGTGAGGTGCCAGTTCACTCTGTAGTTCATGTAGAACACAGCCAGGGATATTGTCAGGTCCCATAGAAGCTGTATTCTTGGCCTTGGACAGTGCTGTTTTAACCTGTGCAGCAGTAATACTGGGTGCCTGTCAATCTACTGGTGTTGTGATTGGTGCTTTGAGGGGAGAGGGATAAAGTTGGCACTGAATCTGTTGGCCAGTATATTGACAATATCTGTTGGCTTGGTATAGGAGGTACCATTGTGCAGTAGCTCAGAGCAAACCTGGGTATTGCTATGGAGATTCTTTACATAACTATAGAAGGCCTTGTGGTTGTCTTTACTATCTGCTGCAATTCTGTTTTCATAGCTAGTTTTAGAGGATTTGATGAGGGATCTCAACTTTTTGTTGAGGCTGATAAGGCAGTTTTTCCAGTCTTGGGATGTCACCTTATTCCGCATCAGTTTCCTCCTTCTGTTGTAGAGTTTGTTTATGGCAGGGGACTACCAGATTGGCTTCCTTTTTTGGAGCAGAGCATCTTGGTTATATTGGGTATGGTGAGATCCATGCATTTGTTTATGTGTTCGTACAGTGCATTGCTGTATGATTCAGTGGTCATGCAACTATTCTCCATTTGCATGGGTACCGTGAAGTTAACCACCTCTGTTTTTAGGAGCCCAAACTTAGCTTTGGAGAAGTTTTTCATGGTGATTACCTTTGGGGGAGGGGGTTGTGGATTTCCAAGGTGATTAGTTTATGGTCAGATCTAACCATGGAGGAGTTGACTGTTGGTGTAGAGCAATGGTCACCCATGTTAGTAATGACCAGATGAAGGATGTTGCTACCTCTAGTGGGGGTAAGAACAAGCTGATCCAGGGCACTGGAATTAATGAATTTTAGGAAATGTTGGGCAAGTGTATAAGATTAGCTAAGTAGGGATTCTATTCTTCCTACAGCCCACGTGGTGTGTTTGTGTGAGTATGTGCACCTCCCAACAAACCAAGCGTGAATCCCCCACTGACTTCCAAACTGCAATGGTTCTGCACTTTTTAGCCTTTGCAGTTGATGCAGGCCTCCAAACTCTTCTCCTCCACAAGGCCTGCTGATGCCATCTACCATAAGACTACCTACAGCCATCTTAATGTTAGACTTAAGCTGTGGCACACACATCAAGTACTGTGATATGTAGTGTGTAAGATTAGATAGGTAGGGGGTTTTAATCTCACTCCAGCCCACTTGTTTTGTTTGTGTGTGTATGTGCATCTCCCTACAAAATGAGTGTGAATCCCCCATTAATTTCCAAACTGTAATGGTTCTGCACCTTTTGGCCTTTGCAGTTGATGCAGACTTCCAAACTCTTGTCCTCCATAAGGCCTGCTGATGCCATCTACCATAAGACTACCTACAGCCATCTTAATCTCAGATGTAAGCTGTGGTTTATGTGTTAAGTACTGTGATCTGTAGTGTGTAAGACTAGATAGGGAGGGGTTGTAATCTCACTCCAACCCACTTGGTGTGTCTGTGTGTGTTTATATGCATCTCCCTACACAACAAATATGATTACCACACTGACCTAGAAAGAGACAGGGTTTTGCACTGTTTTGGGCATAGCAGGTGACACAGGCCTCCATATTCCTGTCCTCCACGAGGCCTGTTGATGTCATCTAGCATAACAGTACCTAAAGAGATGTTAATGCCATACTTGAGCTGTGGTGCATGTGTTAATTACTGTGAGCTCTCGTGTGTAAGCCTAGATAGGTAGCGATTTTAATCTCATTGCAGTCAACTTGGGGGGTGTGTGTGTGTGTGTGTGTGTGTGTGTGTGCGTGTGTGTGCGCGTGTGTGTGTGTGTGTGTGTGTGTGTGTGTGTGTGTGTGTGTGTGTGTGTGTGTGTGTGTGTGGTGCAGTGTTCTGTAAAATAAATTAGTAATGGTACTATTCTCACTGTAGCCAAGTTTGTGTGTGTGTGTGTGTGTGTGTGTGTGGTTGTTAGAGTATTTTACATCAGCCTATGGGATCATAAGATCTTTGGAATTTATGAGGTTAATGGCCCTATGGCCCTTACAATCCTAACCAAGTTCTTATCCTTATTTACATGAACAGCACCTATTGCCCCTGTCCAAGAGTGACACTGGCAGAACCCCCATAGTGAAATTGCAGTCACTCATCCAATCGTACAGACTGCATCTGAAGAGGGCAAATAAGGTGCTCTATGTGACATTAAGTGGGAGTCTGTTCCAAAGGTTTGTTAACCTTTGGTAGACAAATCTCTCCCTCCAGCATGTTTTATTAATGTCACATACCAGGTTAAGGTCTTTACAGAGAGTAACCAGTGTACCATTTGACTTACGGATATGCAGCATTTCCAATAAAGCAGGGTCAGAGATTGCCTCATATTTATGGCAGAGATCCCCTCTAAGTAGTCTATATGACACAGAATAAAGTGACAGTGATTTCAGACATTCCCCATAGGACAGATGCTGAAGGCTTGAATTTCCCTTGTGAGGAACCTTTGTGGTCTCTGCAATTGCCATTGTTGCTTGGAAAGGTATATAACAAAATAGCCATTGCACTCCATTATTAGCCTGATGAGGGAAGAGTGCATGGAGGTTATAACTACTTTTTTGGGTGACAATGGCCTCACTTATGACATGAGCAAAATATAATGCCCTTCTTACCACTGTGGAGACATGGTGATCTAAGATAAGGTAGGTGTAAACCTATGACCCCAGGTCTCTCACCCCTAAGTATGTACTTAAGGTATTGCTATTGATGTGCTACTTAGGAACATTGATCTTACTGAAAGGAATAACTCTACATATATTTGCATGGAGTTTAAGGTCATGACTGTAGCAACAATCATTTGTACATTGTAAGACCATCTTGTATGATTTTGACATAATTTGGAGATTCTATGACCACTCTCAGTTTGCAGGCATCACCAAACCTTGTCAGCCACAGACATTCACTTTGTGCTTATACTTCTGATAAATGGATTTCAAACAGTAGAAGACCCAAGGCTGAACTCTGTGGAACACTACTCGTTACAGCTCTGCTATTGAAGGTGAATTTCCCTATTTTGACAATATGAATTCTATCTGTGAGCCAGTTAGTGACCCCTCTAATGATATTGCTGCTGATGCATAGTTGGGTGAGTTTTTCAATAATGCCTGAGTGGGGGATAGTGTCAAATGGCTTAGCTTAGTCCCGGTGGTTGTATGCACAGATGTCCCCTCATCCAGGTCCATGGTGACTGCCTCATAGATGTCCACCAGGTTTAACAGGCATAATCTCCCTTTCACAAATCCAAACTGTGTGGGATCAACTGTTTGGAGATTACCTATATCTTTGTTGATAAGGCCCATGATGATTTGCCCCATGGCCTTACATATATGGCTAGTCAGGCTAATAGGTCTATCATTCCCATGTTCAGTGGATGCACCACCTCTGTGCAAGGGAATAACAGTGGCTGTTTTCCAGTCAGCTGGGATTCAGCCAGTGGTTACATAGTAATCCATGTTGGATCCCATGTAGAACACAGCCTGAGATGTTTGCAGGTCCAGTAGATGCTGTGTTTTTCTCCTTAGAGAGGCCATTTAGAAACTGCTGTTTAGAGATACAAGGTAGGGGACAAGTTGTAAGGATGTTATGGGGTACATGTGGTGGGAACAGGGGAGTGAAGTTGTCACAGAACCCATTGGCCAACAGGTTAGCTATGTCTACAGGCTCAGTATATGTGGTATCATTAACTACAAATTTTGCAGCAATCAAGGCCTTTCCTTTTAGGTTACACATGTAACTAGACAATGCCTTGTGGTTGTCCTTTGTGGAGGAGGCTAATGTTATCCCATACTTTGTTTTGCAGGACTTCACAACAACACTTGCTTGTTTAAGCTGATGAGGGAGTGCTTCTATTTTAAGGAGGCTCCCTCCATCTTACTTTTAGAAAGCAATGTCTACCTCTTATTGTAAAGCTTGATAATGGCAGTGGTCCACCAGGTAGGTTTGCTGTGCCATCAGGAGCTTGTTTTGCTCCTGTCAGGTACAGCACAGTCAATGCAGTTGTACACATGCTTGTATAAATCATTAGTGTAAAGCTCAGCATAGTTGCTTGTTCCATCTGAGGGGATGTGCAAGCAAGCTATTTATACCATCCCATAGAAGGTTATAATTTATTTTGTTGAACATAATTATTTTATTTGCTGCTGGTGTGGGGGGGGGTGTCAGGTGTGATACTTAATTTGCATAAGACAGATTTGTAGTCAAATCTCACCAGGGAGGACCTCACAGCAGGGGTGCTACAGTGCTCAGCCATATTGGTAAGCACCCAATGCAGAACATTGCCTCTCCTTGTGGGTATGCCAACCCACTGGTCCAGGGTATTGTAGTTAAGAAGTCAGCTAATCTCTGGGCAAGTGAGTTTGAGTACAAGTAATCTACCCAGTCGGTGGGTAGTTAAAGTCACCAAAACCATGTTGTTTTGATGTATCTTGATAGACTGAAGAAGATCCAGATAAGCACAGTGGATGTCCTGATTTATGAAATTGCTCCTGTAGCTGGCAATTGGTTCATTAGGTGCCAAGTAGCCAATAGCACCTGCAGTTTCTCCAGGGAATCTTACTGTTATCCAAACTGGATGTGTAGCTATCCTTAATGAATATTTATACACCTCCTCCATTACTCTGCATGCTTCAAGTTTGAGGTCTGAACGTGTGGAAGGGGGTAAAGCCTGGTATGATTGTGGTGCTCTCCACAACCTTGAACCAGGTGTCTGTGACTGCACAAATGTCTGCGTCTCCCAAGGTGCAGACAGCTTCCGGTGAGTGGAGTTTTGTTTTGACATTCCTAGCATTTATCAGCGTAACCTTGATGTTGTTTGTAGATGGGGTTTTCTCATTGGAAATTTGTCCTTGAGACACCACCTAAAAAGCAACTATGGGGGTATCAAAAGCTTTGCCCAGTAGGCAAAATTCCAGGGGTGACAGATGAAGATGATCTCTGGCAAAGCATTGAGGTCTGTTGAGCATGTTATCCCGGCTAACAAATAGTGGATGCTCTTACGATGACACCACATGGTAAGGCAATCATTTTCTGTTTGCATTGAGCCATCATCATAGGTGAAGGTAAAATGTAGCTGAAGGCCAAGGGCATACCTGCCTGAGACACATAGTCCATGAATTCAGTCATGTCTCTGCATACAGTCCAGAGAGGTATGTCTCAAGACGTGCACAACAAGAACTATGACATAACCATAACAGTACCTGATGTTGACAGACTTGAGTGCATGTGTGATATGGAGCATCCTGGCACCTCAGACAGATGACCATGAACTTTACCTTATGTAGCCTGCTGAGAGGGGCATCAATGTGTCTCATCACGTAATCACTGATGACTAATATGTTTGATTTTGTGTTTTGCCTTAGCTGTTTGACTGGTGAGAAAGTGGTGTGTGAGCTATTATGTCTACTGTGTTCTTCAGAGGTATGATTATGTGTAGCGAGCTTGTGTTTGGGTTTTTGAGGTATCTGGTGTTTAAGTATGTGTCTGGTAAGAACCTCCGCTCATGTAGGTATGTGTGAGGTGGGCTTAGGTGGAGTAGGAGGTGAGGTGTGCATATTGGCAACCTGCTTATTGTCATATGTAATGACTGGTGTGTGACAGAGCATGTATTCAAAGTTTTTAATACAGTCACATTTCTCACATGTTGTGTTTGTGTGGAGTAGTTGAATAGGGTTGGGGACACTTTCCACATCTCATCAGCAGTCAGTGATAATGCCATAAGCAATAGTTTCTTGCTTGTGTATACATCATAACAGGTCATGGTTAGGCAGTGGCCTGATAGATGCTTAAATGTAACATGTTATCACCTTTATGTTGTCATCCTATGGTAAAACAGTACCTGACAATGTGGCATAACATGGTAGATTGAGTATGATGCTTTGCCAGACACGTGGCTCTTGTACAAACCATAATCCTGTTATTAGGCAGGGTCACAACAGAATACCTACAAATGTGACAATGTACAACTCCAGCAAAGTTAGTGTTATGTTGCCACACCCTTTTGGTTGACAGCCTCAAACACATTATCTGTAGCCAGTCTTTGTAGTGAAGATGTGGATGTCCATACATGCACAGAAAATGTAAACAACTTTGCAGTCATTACTTTAGCCTTGCAAGTCTACAATCCCTGTCAAGCAACCAGACAGCAAATGGATGTTGTGTGAAATGATATAGGAACATAGAATTGTGTTCTGGTAACATAAATGTACAGTATGACATACCTGGGACATGTGGGCGGGACAAACACATTGGCTAAAGGTGGCCAGTCCTCTGTAGTAGGCCTCACATCCATGTCATTCAGATGTCCACCATTATACTGTTGAAGGGCAGGCTGCATGAATTGCTGTGAAACTGTCACCTAACATGGATCACTGCCGCTGTGGAGCTTGCTAGAGCAATCTTGGACATCTATGTCACCTGGCATTGAACCTTATATTGTGATGCTACAGCTGTGCTCCTATTACAATAGTCAAAACCTGCAAGCCTTGGAACACAAGCCATAATAAATGCAAAAGCCAAATGATTGCTCTGGTTGCTAATCAAGGCATCTACCTGGTAAAGGCTATGTCAAGCCTACAGAGACTTGCATCATGTGGGACAACTGTGTGGATCAACAAACAGCTGTGGACTGCTTCTTATCTTGAGCTTAGTGCTAACGTGTTGATTCTGGTGAGAGAAAAAGAATAGAAGCTTTGTATCCCAGCAGAGTCTAGCTGTGGTGAGAACAGCAGTAGTAGTAGCCAGGCACCAGTAATTCAGGTGACTCCCCACTTTTCAGCATTCTTCACAAGGTAATTGTTTGTTTTCAGTAAGCACTGTTTGATTTGTGTCTAACTGCAGAATAAGTGTGTAAATAGTCCATCCTTACCTTTACAGAGTGTAGTTATTAGTTTCCCCTCCAGTGTTCGGCTGTTTTCTGTACTCAGACACATTGGGTGACAATTTTCTTGGAAACCACGATGGAATTAACTGCAGTACTGAGTTGCACACAGGACAATCAGCATGCAGTGACAAGCACTGTCCCCAGAAGTGTCATTAGTCTGATATTTAAAGCCATGAAAAGAATTATCATGGAAATGATCAATAAAGTTGTAGTAAACCTACAGACACTGGACTAAACCCAGTTTAGTTTTGTCAAAAGCTGATCGTGTCTACTCTACCTGGTGGATCTCACTGAGTGGTAAACATGCAATGAATGAGGGGAAAATGATTCACTCCTCCTACCATGGCATGACAAGGCATTTGACATGATAAGGCCATCAGGCATTGCTGACAAACTGTAGAGGTTATGTACAAATTAGAATGTCAGCTGGTGGATAGCCAAGTGGCTGACAGACAGTATCTAGGATGTTAGCATTGGGTGGTCCAGCACTTCAATGAGGCCAGTCACCAGTGGATTCCCTCACAAATTACTCCTTGGACTGCTCCTTCTAGGCATTAACTTCTCTGCAGTCATGACCACTGTCAGAGGCCTATGACTGACTAAATTTGAAGATGATTGCAAATTAGGAGCTGTCATTGAATCCCACACTGATACAACAGTTGTCCAGGATGGTCTGACACAGACATACAGTTGTCATTAGAGTCATAGACTAACACTAAATGCTAAGGAATGCACAATACTATCCTTTGGGAAGTCATCCACTCCTGGTAACTATCACATTGATCACACACCTCTGGCAGTTGACCCAGTAGTCAGGGACTTATGGATACACAGATTGTGACCTAACCTTTGACTGTCATGAGTCAGTAATATTTGGGAATTCATTCTATGTTGCATAACCTATAAACAAAGGCATGGCATGTAAATCCAAGGAAGTCATTGTTCCACTGTATTTGGCATTCATCACACCTATCATTGAGTGTAATGCCACCTTTGGTATGTAACTAATCAGGCATATCTCACAACTGTAACATCCACAGATGCTCCACAGTAAACCAATACACTGTGTACATAACATGACCTATGCAGAACATGTCAATGCCATAACTGTGTATTCTATCTCCTACAAGCTTTGGACAGGAGGTGTATGTCTGCCATGCAGGGAGGTGTTAGACCCCACTGTGTATCTCCTGCATATCCAAGAGATGACTAGCATGAGAATTACCTGTTCTACACACCTACATCTGTGACTTTGGTATAAATAGGGCATGCTGGAGAGACAAGTATGTAACCCAGAGACTACACTCTATATGTAACAGGCTTCCCACCCATGTGAAGCAGAGTTCTGTCCTAATGCAAATCACATGCAACTTGCACAACAGGATAGGGAACACGACAATCATAACTGGTTTATGACAAATGTGTCTAATGGACACAGGGAAACTGTAGATGCTTCATCTCCCACACCCCAGCTTGTATATATCTCAGCTCCCAATACCCTGCTTACACTTATCCAGGGTATCAGACCTTGCCAGAGTTTAGAGATGCATGGCTAGGCTGAAAGAAGCACTTGTTTTTATTAGTCTATTATACACATATAAACATATGGAGCCATGCACCTATACTGTTTTACCTTTTGGAAGACATTTTTCTTCTATGCTGACATTCAGTCTTGTGTTCTCACATTGTTGGGTTTATTGTAGAACTGTACCCATAGGTGTGTCCTAAACAATCCTGAAAGTGAAACATAAGCAGTTCTTTGAGACACCTTTCGTTGTGTGACTAAACAGCCATTACAACAGCATCCAATGTAATGTACACAAAATAATGAGGTTTATTTATTGCAAATGTCAGGGTGCAATATCTCAAACTGACCAGTACAAGTAGTATGTCAAAAGCAGCAGTGGATGAAACAAATACATATTAATTTAGTCAACCTATGCATCAGACCCATAGCTTCATTTCCCTGCATTGATGACAAGGTTTACAGGGATGTGTCACAGGTATGATGACTTGCACAGGGTGTTGTGTGGGGGTGCAGGAGGCCTAGGCTGACCCAATAGGTTGGCAAGCATGTGTGTGAGTCAGGAAGGGAAGCAGGCAAGAGGGACCATGTCAATGTGGCGTGTGTGTCTGTAGATGACCTCAATGTGACAGTGGTGTGTGAGTGTCTGCATGAACACAGCCAAGCTGAGTGCTAGCCCTATGTGTCTGTATGTTGGACAGCTTTGAGCTGTGCATGGTAGAGCTGACAGCTCATTGTCTTCAACCCTGGACATGAGAACTGGCTCTGTCAGGAGTTGCACTGGCACCTCCATGCCCATGTTCAGATGCTGGGCTACTACTTGAGCATGACTGCTGTCTGCTGGGTACATTTCCTCTACGGAAATGCCCAAGACCACAAGACCATGGCCTGCCACATCTTGGTGTGGACAGCACACTCCCCTCTGTAGTGCTGGATGTGCTGCCACTACAGGAGCGTAATTGTGCATGGCCATGTGGACTCTCAGCAGATATAATTGCTGACCTACTCCATGAGTCCGACACTCAACTCCAACCAGTCATTCCATCATAGACAATGTGCATTCTAAGACAGATTTTATTTTTTATTTTTATAGTTATAGCATGTGATCTGTCTCAGACCAATATCTTTCCACTGTATCAGTCAACCAATCAGGGTATCAGCAACGTGGTGGAGGTAGTCACGAATATCAGGCCGTGCTGTATCCATAACTCTGAGCATTCATCTGGAGTTCCTTTTGAACATGCGTGTCTCCATGATGGCCCTAAACATACTCCAAGTGCACATGATGAGACACCTGCAACAGGTGGTGAAGGGACAGTAGGCCTCCTATGAGCACCCCTATCAATCCACCTGTGTGTAACCTCACCAACTGTTTGGCTATGTATAACCCACAATCTGATATAGTAGGACATGAGAACATTATTTTCTAACCTAAATCTGTAATTATTTGAAAATAACAGTTCTTTAAACTAGAATGTCATGACCATGACATACTGTAAATTATGTATACTGTTGGCATTCTTCAGAACAGCACAGTTTACAGATATGGCCATCTGTAATGTCCTGACAATATGGTGAAATCAATCACTGTGATCACACCTGCAAGGCATAGGTATGACCCTAAAGTGTGTATAGTCAGAAAATATCTGTACATTTTCAATTATGCAGACAGTACATCAGTTCAGCCAGCAGGCCTGGGATGATAGGTTAGCTAGTACCTAAATAATTCTAATTTAATGTAATATAAATAACTAAACCTACATCTCTGACAAAACTATTTGTGCTTACCAGCAGCAGGGGCATGGCCTCTTCCTATTCCTGATGGTCCTGGAAAACATTTGAGGGAGAGGTAATCTAAGCAGCACCACATCTTACAGTATAACACTGGTGATATGTCCAACTATCTTGCATTTACAGTAGCTGCTATGTTAACAGGTATGTGGGTCACAATCTGTGCATGAGCTTAAAACTGCAGCTAACCTTCTTTCCCCACCCATAAAATACCTGACACCCACGTAAAACTATATACATCCTGACATGCTAAATGCTACAGTATTTCAATGCTGATCCAACTAAACATACCTGGATGCGCCTCTTAAGTGGAAACTGTGGCACCCACATCCACAACATTTTGTGTGATGGATGCCTGGGAGCTGTCTTGTGTGGCAAGGTTTGCCAGGAATTCTTCACTGGTTGACACACGTTGTTCTGCTTCAAGCCCACCACTCAGTGACCTGACTATCCCTGGCCACATCTGCTGCTTGTCTGTGTGCCGAGTGGATCATGTCTGTGGCATGATGTTGTACCTCCTCATATGGGCAATTTTTGACCTGCAGCATTAATGTTATGGACCAGTTCTTTCCACAAGGCTTATTGCTCTTACGTATTTGCCCTCCATCTGGACAGCAGGATTTGGTAGTGCTGTCTCAATGCCTCAATTAGGAGGTCATTTTCTGCCTAAGTGAAAGGTGGGTGGCATCTGGCATGCATGATATCTCCTGCAATGCAAAAAAAAATGAGAACACCTGTCAGGATCACATACGTGGGAGTACCGTATGTACAGATACAGCAATAAAGGAAGGCTATCAGTATTCCCCACTTGATTTCACATCTCATATACAAAAGTGTGCCAACTATACAAAGCGTTTAGAACCAGCTAGGATAGTAGCGGTACTGACCATGAGAGAAAGTCACATATGATCACACACCCAACTCAGGGGTCCACTTGTAGTGTGCTCCATAGCAGGAATCCCCCCATAGCATATGTATAAACAACAGTGCCAAATAGCAGTGTAGTATTACAACTGTTAACAAAGAAAGTATCCAGGAGACCTGTGTATCTAGTTAACAGACAGCATTATACCCTTGCTATACACTACATCCTCTGTAGGTATAACAGAGACATGTCATCATTACAGTTTTAAGAAAGATTTACTGATCTAATCCCCATTGTCCCTAAGTATATTCAAACATATGCATCATGTTGGAAAAAATAGTTACATACCTGATGGAGTACAATGCTCCTCTGTTGAAAGATACAGATATATAAGTGGTATGACAAATGTACCATAGAAAGTAACTCTCATACACAATGGTTCCTCTAGCTAGGAGTTTGCCTTTTTAAGATGGTTCTCATTAGCTGGTGATTTCCTCTGAACCTGTTGTTCAGGAATGCTAATTGCAGCTTACACAGCTGATTTGCAGTATAATCAGCCAATCCCATGCAACTATTAAACAAGATATAAAGCCTCAATGTAGAATCCATCCCCTTTCTCATATGTTGAGGTGGAAATACTGGGGTGAAGATACTATGTCAGCACAGAAAGAATGTTTTTAGCAGCTACTTATTACATACAGATGTGTGTGCTACAGGCTACAGCTACTGCTGCTGCAGGCAATAAGCATAGTCAGACAGGCTGCAGAATGTGGAGGACAGCACCACTTATGAGTAACAGTGTGACCTGTGGCATCCTTGGTGTACAGCCAGAGCATGATTGAGGGAACCCATCCCACAGGAAATTGAGGTATGTGTTTAAGGTAAGTATGTTAGTCAAAGGTATCATTAACAGAGTAAAATGCAACATGGTTGATGTGTCCTGCAACAAGGTAGGGGGTACATTTACCATTATGTCAATCATTTGGACAACTGACAAGTCATGTGTTATGCTATGGTAGTCATCTGGAACGAGTGTGCTGGCAACCCTTGCTTCTAGCATGACCGCCATATGTGTATGTTACTTGAGCAGCTGTGGTTGTTTGTAATATCAGTTGCAAATCATTGTGTGCTGCAGTCTGATATTATTAGGTCTCATTTGAATTTCATACTTCAGAATCCTTTGTGAATGCATAATAATGCATGAAGAGACATTCTATGTACTTTGTAGTGTTATAATAGGAATATGTTAACCGTGGTCCAATCTGTAGGCATTCGACTTCCATTACTGACAAGCAGACATTCCATCTGTACTGCTTTGGGTGGATAAATAGATGATGAGACAGTCATACATATCAGAATTCATTAATGGTGATGTACACTTAAATTTATATTAAATGCTAGACACCACTGGATTTGAACCCAGGACCTTCTGGCCAAAGATTAATGTTTTCAAACATTTAACAGACGGAGCTACTGATTCACTGTTATAGCAGCTGTATTTTTAAGTGTTGCAGATATAATTGTACACTTACATGCTGTTACATACCATTATGTGTATGGCTTTATAGGGATGTATTTCTCCACCAGAGTGCTAGTTAAACTCCAAATTTTCCATTAATCTTTTATCAGGTGCATTTTAAATGTTATAGATATAATTGCACAGGTACCTGCTGTGAGATACCTCACTTACATCTATTATTATGTGTATAGCTTTGTAGTTATGCATTTCTATACCAAAGCCCCAGTTACTTTCCCATTTTTCCATTAATCTTTTAGCAAATTTGCACGATGAGGCATGATACACAGTATTACTTAAACACACTTAATGACTGGAACATGACAAGTATTATGTTTTGATTAAACACACATGTTAATTATCTGGTGGTGTAGCTTGGTGGGTTGATGCACTGCTCTTCAGGTGTAGGTGTAATTTTTGAATATGATTTCTATGTTTTTAAATACATATATCATTATACCACTATTTAGCATAGCTTAGCAATGCTGTGCATTGTACAGCATCACACAAAAAATATTTAAAGAAAAGAAAACTGGAGACATAGGACAGTGGTGAAATGGGGTGCAAGCAGGGGGGAAAGCATAGTGAAAGGCAGGTAGGTATGTCCAGGAAGGGTGTAGGAAAGAACCATAGCCATCCATTTCTTCAACAGCAACAACTGTGCACTTTAACAGTTTTTTAGCTGCCTTTTGACTGACGATAACATAAGAGCATTGTCAAGCAATTGGACCAAATTAAGAGTGTTCAGTGGACACAAGCAAAATGGAGAGCTATGTATGGAAAGATATATATACATATATATATACACATATTTTTTATTTTTTTTTTTTTGTGGGACGGGTGCCCATTTTTTTTTTTTTTTTTTTTAAAGGTAAGAGTGGAATGTTGGGGAAGGCCCATACAGATGTGTGGGGGAGGTAAGTTGGGAAGGTGAGGAAGCTTTTGCAGACAGACAAGACAGACAAGACAGTAGACAGGGTTGGTGTGTGACACAAGAGGGGAGTGAACACCTTGGTTGGGGAGGGTGTTGTGGAATCTCAGCCCCACGGACATCAGACACAGTAGCAGTGTGACTCAAATCCTCACCCATGGGACTGTCAGCACTGCGCCTTCACTGCTCCTGTGGAGGCAGTGGTTGATGCCAGCACCTGAGGTGAGGTTGCTCCCCCCAGGATGGACAGCATGCTCTCCATCTAGCATAGGCATGCACCAACACTTTGGTGCAGCAGCTCACACACACACACACACACCATTCTTGGCAGTTCATTGTGGTGAGATAAGCACCCCTTCCACTGCCCGCCCCACTGTAGATTTTATCTGGGACACTCCCCCAGTCCCATCTCTTTACCACATTCTACATAATAAACTCTTTCTGCACTTGCTTTTAGTCCTTTTAAATTTAATTGCATTTTTTAAACTGTGTTTGGTCTAATATTGCTACACACTCAAGTGTGCTAGCTTGCACTGCACGTGAATTGTTTTTACTACTGTTTTTGCTACTTTTCTGTAAAAAAAACTGTAAGCCTGCTTCCTACCTTTCCTGTAACTAGTGTTCCAGATACAGATTTGCTGTATCCAGGACTGTAGGTAAGCTTCTGAGCCCCCCAAGCCTTTCTGTGTTGGAGGGAAGCCTTCTAGTTTATCAGTGGGAGTAAGCACTAGGTAACCTGTCTACCATATAAGGAGTGGTTCTGGCCCAGTAATTGTAGTTATTGGCTGCTTGGGCAATCTCTTCCATCTCTCTCAACTTTCTGATTTCAAAGCCTGCATTTGTACTTGTTTCTGTCCTGTAACTTGTCTAGTGCAGCTACAGATTCTTAGTTTTAACACTTAAATTTGCTTATTTGTGCTCAGCACTTGTTTAGAACTTGTAAGCACTAAATAAGCTACTAATTACTATAGCACTCAACCTTCCTCATTACCTAGAGGAAAACAGTTTTTGTACTTACTTTTCTCACTTGCTTAGAGAAAAACAGCTCTTGCACTCATTTTCCTCACTTATCGTGAGGAAAATAGTTTTGTATTCAGGCATGTCCAAGGGTCAGCTCCCAGTGTTCTCTCATGTCTATCTGATGAATGTGAGCATCTTGAAGCAATGTAGAAATTGAATCATGTACAAAGACAACCCTCTCCTCCTACCACCCAACACTACAACCTGTGAGAGATGCACTTAACTAGCCAAACTGGAGGTAAAGCTCACTCCAATCAAGACTGAACTTGACAGTCATGAGGAGAAGGTAAACATTTGCACCACACCACACTCATCACATAGTCTCACTAAATCTACACCACTAAAATCCTCACATAGTAACACAAAAACATTCACGGAGGCTCTCAATAATAATCTGTCTAAGCAACAGAGATCTTCAAAGCAGAAACGCAAGCAACCTCCATCCCCAACACAACCCAAATGACACATAGCCCACAGACTCAGTGTGCCACTCAGCCACAACCAATAAGGCAAAACAACATACCCAACACACTAGTCACAGGTAACTCTATAGTCAGGCACACTGATGTCCCACTCACCAGGCTAAATAAGGAGGAGGTTACTGTCAGCTGTCTGTCGGGTGCCAGGATGCGCCACATAACCCACGCACTCAGGTCATTCCACAACAAGTACAAATATGACTCTGTCATTGTCCATGTTGGTGTGAATGACCTGAAATGTACCTCCCTGGACTACATGAAAAGAGACATGGAAGATCTCTCTGATCTTGTAGCCCAGGCAGGTATGACCCTAGCCCTGAGTAGCATTCTGCCATCGCCCAAAATGATACCACAGTACAAGAACAAAATGATTGACTTCAACAATTGGCTAAGCTTCTGGTGTCATTCTAAGGGGATCCAGTATCTGTCTGCTTGGGATGACATGGTCGACAGACCACGATGCTTTGCCACAGATGGCCTGCACCTGTCACCCCTGGGATTCCAAATACTGGCTAAGGCTCTTGCTGCCCCTATAGTGCCTTTTTTAGGCAAGGTTCAAATAACAAATTCACCACCATAACAGGAACAGGCAAGCAAAAACTGAGGGTAATGCTACTCAGTGCTAGAAATCTAAATCTCAAAATGCACTCACTCGAGGCACTCCTTAAAATGGAGAACATCGATATCTGTGCAGTGACTGAGACCTGGTTCAAGGCTCCAGAGAGCACCCCTGCACTGCCAGGCTATATCTCATACCACACTTTTCGGCCATGTAACCTGGACCGAAACACCAAAGGCAGAGGTGTGTCCATATTCATTAAGGATATCCACACCTCCAGGCTAGTTGCTGAGCATAATGCATCTGAGGTTATCCAAGTGCAACTAACTCTGGGTGAAACTGCAAACCAAATTGTAGCTTGCTACAGATCCCCCACCATGCCCCAGGATTCCCACGCCTCTTTTCTTGATGTACTGGAAAAAATTAGGGTTCAACCAAACATCCTAATAATGGGCGACTTCAACTACCCCACCATTAACTGGGAAAACTACTCGTGTACCAACTCCTTAGCTCAACGCTTTCTGGAATTCATAAACTCCAATGCCCTGGATCAACTTATCCACACCCCCACCAGGGGCAACAATATCCTAGACCTAGTCATTACCAACATGAGTGACCAGTGTTCCACATCTGAAGTCAACTCCTCGTTGGTCCGATCTGACCATAAGCTAATCACCCTTGATATCAACATCCCGCCCCCACCCCCCATTAAGAAAACCACAGTAAAATATTTCTCCAAAGCCAACTTCATGCTTCTTAAGACAGACGTGGTGAACTTCATGACACCCATGCAGATGGACAAAACAGTTACAACTGCTGAGTCCTACACAAATGCACTCTATAAGCACTTACATGACTGCATGAATCGTGCTATCCCAAACAGAACCAAGATGCTATCCTCCAAAAAAGGAAGCCAATCTGGTGGTCCCCTGCCATAAACAAACTGTACAAAAGAAGGAAGAAACTGTTGTAAAAGCGAGTAAAATCCCATGAGTGGAGGAGCTCCATGGTCAGCCTCAGTAAGAAGCTGAGATCCCGTATAAGATCCTCCAAAGCTAGCTACGAAAACAAAATCACCACTAATTCTAAGGACAACTACAAAGCATTCTATAACTATGTCAAGAATCTCAATGGCAACACCCAGATCTGCTCTGAGTTACAGCACAACGGCACGAAAATTACAGAACCAACTGATATTGCCACATCCTGGAAGATAGGTTCAGTGCTAACTTTACCCCCACCCCCCACCCCCTAAAGGGCCCATATATATATACAGGAAGAATACAGAGTCCCTGTAATCACAACTATGCAGGTAAAAGCTGCACTCTCTAAAGCCAAAAACACAGCATCCATGGGACTGGACAACATCCAAGGCTGCATTATACACGAACTTCAGAATAAACTGGCTCCCCACTTAAGCACCATGTTCAATAATAGCCTCACATCAGGCTTTGTGCCCACTGAATGGCACACAGCAACAGTTATCCCACTCCACAAAGGGGGAGCCACCACTGATCCCAGGAGCTATCGACCTATTAGCCTAACGAGCCTGGTCTGCAAGGCCATAGAACGTATCATCATGGAACTCATAAACAAAGACATTGGTAACCTCCAAACTCTGTATCCCACCCAGTTCGGGTTTGTGAAAGGCAGATCATGCCTCCTGAACCTGATCGACGTCTTTGAGGCAGTCACCAAAGCCGTAGATGAGGGTAAGGTGGTTCACACAGCCTATCTTGACCTCGCCAAGGCTTTCGACACCATCCCCCATTCTGGAATTATAGCTAAACTCACTAAACTAGGTATAAATCCCTACATCACAAGATGGGTTGCCAACTGGCTCACTGACAAAACTCACACTGTAAAAGTTGCAGACTCCAAATTTGACCTCAAAGCAGTGACAAGTGGAATATCACAGGGTTCCATCCTGGGACCTCTCTTGTTTGGTATCTACTTCTCTGAAGTACATGCTAGCACAGAAGGCCTCTGGCTAACAAAGTTTGCAGATGACTGCAAACTAGGAGCCATAGTTAAGTCCCCAAATGATGTGGACGTCCTACAGAAGGGCCTCGCTGAGACAGATGCCTGGTGTCAGAGCCATGGCCGCAAGCTCAATGCCAAAAAGTGCAATGTCATCCCCTTTGGTAAAAACTCTGTACCCATGAACTACCACATAGGCAGCAATCCACTTAACACCGAATGTGTGATAGGAGACCTTGGGACCCAGGTGGACAGCAGTCTCTCCTTTGATAGTCACATCACCACAGTAGTCAGGAAGTCCTTCTACGTGGCACACCTTATCATAAAAGGGTTCTCATCCAGGAAAAAAGAGGTCATTGTTCCCCTTTACTCGGAACTCATTAGACCCATTATAGAGTACAATGCCCTTTTTGGAATGTACCTCACAAGACATCTACAGCAGCTGGAAAGGCCACAGAAGTTCCTCTCAAAGAGGATTACTGGCCTCAAACAAATGCCCTACACTGACCGCCTCAAAAAACTCCAGCTTTACTCCATAGCATATCGCCTACTCCGAGTGATCTCTGCCTAACATATAAAGATATGTCAAACCCAGAGCTGTTGGACATGCTACACCTAAAGAAATCCCAATCCCTCTGAGCTACACACTCTAGGGACCTAAACCTTGTCACCACAATAAACAGGACATGCTGGAGGGATAGATTCCTGTCCCAGAGACTTCCCATATTCTGGAACAGGGTGCCCATCTATGTCAAACAAAGTTCTTCATTAGCACTCTTCAAGAAAAATCTTGATGAGTGGATGAGAAATAGGAAATACACCTCTGCTCGACAGTGGCACAGGAAAATAACTTTCTTGGGTGGCGTAAGCCAGGGAACCTTGCTGGCTAGGCTTACGTAGGCCCTTGGGCTAATAGCCTAGTACCTACCTATGGACCTATGAACCTATGAACTCCCAGAGGAAGAACTACCTGATGGAGCAGGTAGTGCAGGGGTAGCAGAGGGGTACCACCAGGCTGTGGTCCAGAAGTGCTGGGCCCTGGTGACTTGACCATGGGAGCTAAGTTAGGTGGATCCCTGGAAACTGGCCTGCCCTGTCACTCTGTGGTAAATTAAATATAAACATAAGGAGAAATAAACATAACCAAATCACTTTAATTAATAACATAAGAGAAAGCAATAATGAGTAATGGAAAGAAATTGAAAATAACATAATGAGGAACATAAATAATGTAAATGAAAGTTTTTTAACAGCAAAGCAATATTAAATTATACACAAGGTCAACATAAGAGATAATTACAAATAATATGATAATATCAAATGATAATGATAAACATAATTAATAAATAATGAAGAGAAGGGGGGCTGAGAGAGAAAAGAAGATCATTAGTAACTTTCTAGATAATATCACTACACAGACTACTACTACATACTTCTAGATATGTTAGATTTCACTTGTGAGGACAGTGACTGCTTATATTGTATATATGATGTTGCACGTACATTCCTCTCAACCTATTAGCATGGGACATTATGGGCCAAGTTATGCAAAATGGTGGTACAAAGACACATCGACAGGGAACATTTTTACATAGTGTGCTCATACATTAGTAGCAAGGTGTTTTGATAACAGACTTGCCATTAAATCCCATTCCAACTAATGTCATATATCTGCAAATCAAAGGACCACATATATGGGATGGGACTCATTACATTCTACAAACATCATGACAGTTGAGAGGTATGTTCGTGTACACTAATTACTCTAGACAGCTGAATATTTCTCAGTTGGCTGCCATGGGATTAGAACCCACAAGCAGTAACTACAGGAAGACTGACCATTTTATTTAGAAAAAGAGATTCAGCCCACCATTTCCTTTAAAACTTTTATTGATTCCTGTTGTGTCGGATCATGACTTTACACACATGCATAGCTGTGTCTGATGTCAGATTGAAACCCATAAGCAATGAGTACAGGAAGACTGTGCACTATCTTTGAAAAAAGTTATTATCAAAGCACTATCTCCTTTTACACTTTATTGGTTCCTGTCACTTCGGATCTGGCACTTACATACATGGATAGCTGTCTAGGACTTCTGTTAACTTATCCCTATACCCTGTTCATTTACTGAGCAAAATTTACATGAGCAGAACACAAGTTTGACCCTTAATCTGGGTATTGCACTACATTTATTTCTGACATATGTTGGCACATTATTTACTACTTCACTTTTATCAGTTAACTGGTGTCGGATTAGAATACACAAGCAGTGACTACAGGAGTACTTTACATTTTATTTGAAAATCTTAAATTATCATAGCAATATCTCCTGTTGCACTTTATTGCTGTATATTGTTTCAGATCTTGCTTTACACACATGCATAGCTGTGCAGGAGTTGCATTACCTTACGCATTTGCATATGCAACGTATAGCATATATCAGACAAAATGAGCAGAACACAAGCTTGTCCCTTAATCTGAGTACTACACTGTATTTGTTTCTGACATATGTTGGGACATTATTTAGTACTTCACATTTATCGTGTGTCTGGTGTCAGAATAGAACCTACAAGCAGTGATAACAGGAATAGTGAACACTTTATTTGGAAAATAAATTATCAAAGCACCATTTCCTTTTAAACTTTATTGATGAAATATGGCATTTACACACATGGAAAACTGTCTAGGAGTTCTGTTAACTTACCCCTATACCTTGTTCATTTACTGAGTGCAATTTACAGCATATTTCATACAAAATGAGCAGAACACAAGTTTGACCCTTAATCTAGGTATTGCACTGCATTTGTTTCTGACATATGTTGGCACATTATTTACTACTTCGCATTTTATCAGTTGTATAGTGTCGGATTAGAACCCACAAGCAGTGACTACATGAATACTGAACACTTTATTTGAAAAAAAATAATTATCAAAGCACTGTTTCCTTTTAACCTTTATTGATTAATGTTACATGACATCTGGCATTTACACACATGGATAGCTGTCTAGGAGTTCTGTTGACTTACCCGTATGCCATGTTCATTTGAGTGCAACCTACAGCATATTTCAGACAATGAACAGACCAGAACAGTGAAGGTTGGAAGCTATGCTTCACAGTACTGCATGCTTACTTGCTTTAACTTGCTTTACCATTTCAGATAGGCAATGACACATTAATAAAGATGTAAGATGTCTCAGGTATGTCATACCTGACTGTTAAGACTGCAGAACCTGTATTTACTTTATTTTAGTATTAAGTTATGTATTAAGTTATTACTTTGATGATTTTTCTTCTTACCACACGCTTGCCTCATCCTGGCCAAACATCCTGCATGGGACTGGACATTGCGAGCACTCTCTTCTGTAGCTGTGGTAAGAGAAGCAAACCAATATGCATACCAGTTTTGCATAGATTCAGCTTGTATATTTATAAATTACTGGAAAACATGCTTACATATCCCAGGTGTCCAAGGTTCCCCTCTTCCTACATCTCAGGTCATCATAGTGGTGACGACTGTGCTCACCAGTGCGGGGGATACCAGTAGCACTGGTTAGGTCCCTGGTCAAATGATCCTAGGCCTCAGACTTACACTGAGCCCTGGTAGTTACCGTGCAGCAGCCGGGATCCATATTGGTCTACCAGGAGTCCAACAAAAACTCTGGACTCCTGCACTTCCCACTTTTGCATACAAAAGTGCACTCCTTTACCTACAGCAGCAGCCATATCCACAGCCAAGGTAAGACTTCAAGGAATGATGAATTCCTGCCTGTTGGCCTTTAAATAGGCTGCATTCCCACCCTTGCATGTCATACTCTAACTTTCAAAAAGCACCGCATCGCTTAGCATCTTGCAAACTCGCACAAACCATGTTAAAGTGGAGCATAGCAACACACAGACTGGAAAAGACCATTGAACATGTTTAAGTGTTGCTTAGCATTGTGCAGCTTTTCTAAATGTAACAATTTTTTAATTTAAACTAAACCGATGTTTCAGTCACCTGACAGTGTCCCAGCAATATATGTAAAACGTGTTACTGCTCAGGACTCGTGCATGGGACCTACTACACTGTAGGTCATGACTGAACCTATCTAGCCACTGGGATAGTAAGGGGAACTTGTATATCTTCAGATATACTGCAAAGGTGTCTGTAAACGTAGCACAGTTTCACTGCACAGGTTTGCGCATTGCTAAGAATGGCAGAACTACAGCAACTGAATACTTCCAGTTTCTATTATTAGATGTCTAACAGATGTCTGCTGTATATGTGAGCAAAGCTAAGCAAGACTGAGCAATAAGCCACACTGTGCAAACAAGCACATGAAAAAAAAATGAAAATTTAATACATCCAGTTTCTATTTTTAGATGTCTAGCGGATGTCTGCTTTATATGTGAGCAAAGTTAAGCATAGATAAGCAACATGCTGCACCATGTAAACAAGCACATAACTGTGAAAAAAATAAAATAAAATTGCAATTTAATGAAGTAAAACGGCTTGTACACCTTTCAGTCCAAGTTAACAGGCTGAAAGGTATTGTGCTGTGCTTACCAACTGTCCAGAGGTTTTCTAGACAGTCCACAATTCAAGGACAGCCTGTAAAGTCTGTCTTACATGGATTCAATATCCATGTTACTGTGATCTTCCTCAACTGTGTACCATAATTAATATGTATGGTGTGCTGCCGAGGAGGAAATGTGGCTATGTACATGGGTACATTATGTGTAAGCTCTATAGGGAGCCTGCATGGATTTTATTGAATCCTGGGGTGTCACTATTTGTGGACTTTTGTCCCCCAATTATTATACACTTTGTCCAGATTTATTGCACTAAGAGGTGTGAGCTATGATAGCAGAGCTATAGAATTGGTGAGGCAATCAGTGTATGATACTGTAAGAAGAAAAAGAACACTCTTACACTTCACAAGCTGTCCTTAAGCAATTGTGATATGCAACTTGTATCATGAAAACGTACGGCCTGCTGATGATGTTGCCCTAACGCTGTATGCCATAACATCTCATCTTAATTTACTATAATGAGAAGGTACTGCATCTCCAATATTATACTGTTTTATTCAAACTTGTTGAGCTTATCACATAACAATAACCTTAACTGCATATACAGTTTGCTTAGTTGTCTGTTTGTCTCGTCTGTGCTTCTATATGAACTTTGTCAGTCCCCTCCCAACTTTTTTTACCATTTCCCTTAGTTTCTTTCTGTACTTCTGGGATACTGAAACTATTTATCTATACTAACATCAATGTAGTGTATTACAAATAAAAAGGTATTCTTACTCTTTAAATAAATTGTGGCATATTCTTTTACATAATTTTTACAAGTGGTATCAATATTCTGTACCCTATATTAGGTATTCATTGTTGTCAATGACGTACAGTTCTGTTGAATGGAATTCATTGAAGATTTTTTTTTCTTAGATGGTTCAGTGAAAATGGTTAAAACCAGATGACATGGCTAACAAAATAAAAATACATGAATAAACAGGATCATTTAAATCATAAGTGGAAAGGTGTATTGTAATAACGAGCTCCTGTAGTACAAAGTCCCAAAAAGATTGTATTGTAAAACCGGTGTTGCAGAGCTGTAACAACAGAGTTTGGCACCCTGGGCAACACACCTGTTTGGGGGTCACCCCTATGCTGTCTATAAACAATTACTATGGCAGGTTGTAAATTGTCAAAGTGTTCTTTACTTTCAAAAGCAGCAATAAGTTATTCTTACTTAGACACTCAATTGAGGAGTTCAAAATTGGGAAACAGAACCTGATGAGTTTAAATGTTGTTTTACATTCACATAGGAGCCGGGTAACAGTAGAGTTAAGATACTCTTTAGTAAAATCCAAGTATGGTACCAAAGGAGCAGGTTATAAGGAGGTGAGAAATGGTGGAAGAGGAACTGTGAGATTAGCAAACAATAGTGAGAGTGAACAAACTACAGGAAAGAGTCATAAATGCAGAACAAGAGCAATGGAAACCAGTGAAGATTAGGCTAACAGTTGATACAATCTATAAGAAAAAAGAGAATGAATAGAAAGTGTGAACTAGGAGATAAATTAAAAAAAATGGAAAGAAAGTGCACAGAGACTAGGAAAAAAGGCAACAAAGGAGGTTAGTATGATGAGGGTAATTGTACCAAGGGACTGACAACAGATGTAAGACAGCAGGATTAGCAGTTTTTTGGGTACAAAGACTAAGAAAGGCAGATCAAACCAGCATGGAGGAGATGAACATAGCAGAAGACAGGCAGTAACCTGAAGTTGTAAATGACATCTTTGTAACCATTTTTCCAAAACCATTGAGAGAAGATGATCTTGCTCTGAATGGGATGAAGGGAAAATGGACAGATGTGGTTGCTGATGATAGGAGTTAAGAATAAGCTAGTCAGTTTAAGGAGGGACAAGGCTTGTGGCTAAGTGAATTACCCCAAAAAACCCTTAGGAATCTTACTATGGCCCTGGCAAAGTGACTGGTTAAGATTTTTAACAGATTGCTGGCTTCTGATGAGATATCAGATAACTAGAAAAAAGCTGCAAGTAGTGGTATTTTACATGGTGTGCTATAGTGCAGAACCATCCATTACTGACCAGTGCACTTAATGTCTGTTTAAATAAGTGCACTCTTAAAGGAGATTGAACTTCAGTCTGTGAATCAGGATAGAGGCATAGATAAGAGGCCTGGTTATCTAGTTTGATAGACTTTTGTAATTCAGATGAGCATCTGGACAAGGCAACCCTCATGAAGTAAAGTATCGTGATGTTAAGACACCTCCACCCTTGATACTTCACAAGAGGGTCTTGAGTAACTTTGAAGGTCTGGGGATAAAGAAA
The DNA here is from genome assembly GCF_019279795.1 of Protopterus annectens. Classification (NCBI taxonomy): domain Eukaryota; kingdom Metazoa; phylum Chordata; order Ceratodontiformes; family Protopteridae; genus Protopterus; species Protopterus annectens. The sequence continues at coordinate 893,350,447 of NC_056737.1, forward strand.
CTATTCAAATGGGCGTACAGGTTATAGGATTCTGTGCAGATACATGCATGGTACTGCATTTGAGACAGGATAACCTGAAGGGGCAGTATAGTTTAGGGCAGTGCTTCCCAACCTATGTGCTGCTGCACACAACTGTGCTATGGCTACAGTAGAAGTGTGCCATGGCAAAAAGTCAAAAAATTGTAAAATTATAACAGTGTTACATTAAAATAAATTGTAAGTTAAAATAGTATAACCTTATATTCCTAATGAAATAAAACATGAAATGACGTGGAAATATCATTAGTTTCTCAACAAAAAGATCCCACTTCATCAGTTCTGCATGGCGGTGGCGCTCCATGACAATTTCAATAAATGAGCGGAGCTACATTTCTTCTGTGGCTGCGAGGCTTTACCTTCTGTGGCGTGACGTCACTTGATTTGTGGATGTAGTAGTCTGCATGTACTGCTAAAACATGACTTTGCTGTTGTTTAAGCATAGTTTTCATAGAATTTAAAGTTAATCTGAATTGTATTTTTTATTCTTTGTAACTATAAATGGCAAACGCAAATGAAAGTCGTAAAAGAAAAAGCATGGTTGCTAACAGTGAAATATGCCTAGATGAAGATACGTGTAACAGAGGCACTGTTGGTAAAAGCAAAGTCACTTGACGTTACTAAGACAGTTGCTTAACTTATGGATTTACATGTGTTGAGAAGCAGGGCATTCCACAACCGTTATGTGTAATATGCGGCAAACAAAGAGATGGTACCAAGCAAGATGCAACGCCATCTACACACAAAGCACAAGATTTACATAGGGAAAAATGAGACATATTTTAAACGTTTATTAGATGGGCAGCAGAAGCAAGTGCATTTTTTTTACTAAGCATCTTTCAGTTACAGACAAAGCGCAGCTAGCTAGCTTTCAGGTCGCAGAGCTAGTTACCCAAAGAATGAAACCACACAACATTGTGGAGTCTTTGATTATGCCTGCATGCAGAGTTATGGTGAAAACAATGCTTGGAGAAGATGCAGAAAAAGTTATATGTAAGATGCCATCATCAAATAACACGGTTGCCAGGCGGATCGAAATGATGTCAGAGGATATCAGCAGCAGTGTGTGCAATTTGCTTCAGACTTGCAAACGATTTGCTCTACAGATGATGAATCTACTGATGTAAGCGGAAAAGGGCAGTTAATGGCCTTCGTGAGGTTTTCAAATGGAACAAAAATGTTAGAGCAATTCTTGTTTTGTAGAGAACTGATAGAAACAAAAGGAGAGGATATTTTCAAATGTGTGTCACAGTTCTTTGTCCAGAATAGTTTGCTGAGGGAATGATGTGTGGCTGTGTGCATGGATGGAGCTCCATCGATGACAGGAAATGTGCATGGTTTCGCAAGTATGGCAAAACGCGAAAATCCAAACATTGTCACAACTCTCTGCTTCATAGGCACTTGTAAGTAAGACAATGGGTACCGACCTTCAGTCAGTCTTAGATGATGTGATTAAAATGGTTAACTTCATCAAAGTTCAACCAGTCAAGTGCAGAGTTTTTGAGATGTTATGCAAGGACATGGGAGCAGACCATTATACACTTTTGATGCACACAGATGTAAGATGGCTATCCAAAGGAAAAGTTCTGTCGAGGGTGTACGAGCTGAGATGAACTACGTGTGTTCTTCCTAAATCAACAAGTCAAACAGGACTTTGTTCAATTGTTGAGTGATTCCACCTGGTGCAGCAAATTAGCATACCTAGTTGACATTTTTGACGTGTTAAATGCACTGAATTCGAGTATGCAAGGAATCAAATATACTATCTGTTACTGACAAACTGTGCGCTTTTCGTCAGAAACTTTGAATGTGGTCACATGAAATAGAATCAACTAATTCAGTAGCTATGTTTCGTTGTGCTGTTGAAGTTGATCCTGGTGCAATTGTGTTACACAACATAGTTATTGAACATTTATCACAGTCGGATGACAAGTTGCAATACTACTTTCCAAGTCTAAATCTTTCTGACAAAGATTGGATAAGAAACCCATTTCATATCCAAGTTGATATGTCTGGCTTACAATTACTAGAAAAGGAACAGCTTATTGACATTGCAGCTGATAGTACACTGCGAGTGAAGTTCCTGTAAATGAATTTAGTAGAGTTCTGGATTATGGTTGAAAAGGAATACGCGTTGATAGGTAGTAAGGCTGTCAGAATACTGCTTCCCTTCAGCACTACTTACCTGTGTGAGAAGGCATTCTCAGCAATGACACAGATCAAAATAAAACACAGAGGGTGTATACAGACACTTGAAAACAACTTACGAGTATGTTTGTCAACTACCGTTCTCGCTCGAATTGAAACACTTTCACAGTCCTTGCAAAGTCAGCCGTCACATTAATACAGTATTGGTCACATGACTAGTAACTATTAACTAAATTAGTAAAATAGATCATAGCTTTCGTTCCTCTTTATTGACTGTTTATTTGTAACTTTAATTTCATTTAGAGGTGATTTTAATCACTTTCTTTTAGTTATGGATTAGGCACTTCTTGCACATCAATAGCGGCGTCAAAATAAAGAATTTCGTTATCATAAGATTGAGTGCTACTGTAGTCCTGTATACATGTAGTTAACTTGTATTCACAGAGAACAGTACTATAGACGGGTGAATGATTGGGTTTGTTATTAATGTTACAGGCTGCCACGAAAACCTGTATCTTTGTAGAACTGTAGTAGTGTAGTTAGTACAGTACTAGTTGAGCACAATGCGTCATTTTAAAAAGAAATGGGAGCATTTCAGCTCTTTGGTATTTGGCTAATGTGCCTTGGGCAGAAAAAGATTGGGAAGCACTGGTTTAGGGAGTCTGGATCATGCACTAATAACAAGAGAAGGATCTAGGTATACTGGTAACAGCACAAATGAATCATCATGTCCAAAGCAAAAAGGCAGCATCCAGGGTTGACAGGATGCTGTGATGCTTTCTTAGGGGACTATATTCCTCAGTCCAAGGAAGTGATTCTCCCACTCTGTCAGTCATTACTAATGAGATATCTGGAATATGTAGGCAGTTCTGGACCCTTGTTAGAAAGGGTACAAGCAAGGGCATTAATGTGATCAAGAAAACACATAGATGGACTAAAACTGCAAAGGAAACTTAAGTGAAATGGGAACTGTTTCACTAAAAACAAGGATGAGAGGAAAATGAAAGTAGACCATGTAGAGCCAAGGCATGAAGGCATCAGCTATACCTAAAGGATGACAGTATCCTCTTGGATGTAAGTTATTTTTATCAGAAAGGGTAGTGGGTGCATCATCTTGGATGTAAGTTTTTTTTTACTCTGAAAGAGTAATGGGTGCATATAAATCAATAGTTGAAATGAGTGGCAGGTTGTTGTTAAGAAGGTTATTATTATTATTATTATTATTATTATTATTATTATAATAATTATTATTATTACTATTATTATTGTTTCTGTCATTAGTATAAAACCACTAAGACATGAAAAGTAGTATGAAGCAAAACTTTATTATTTGAATAGATTAGCAGTACATATAACTAGACTAACAATGTTATATGATGTAACAGATATTGTGTATTATTAATATATATGTATTAATTTTATTTATGTACTAAATTTTATTGTACATAAACGTTGTTAGTTAAAAATATCTAACTATTTTATTTTACTTCATTTCATTGGAAACAATTTTAAACCCTAATTAATTAATCACTTACTTGTGAATTAAATTACCTATAAGAAATGATGTAATGACATTCAATCATCAAGATTTTTAAGCAAAGTATAAAAGGGTTAAGGACCAATGTACTTTATTCTGATGAAGTCTTTACAAAGATGAAAGCACTCCATAAATCCATTTTTTACTGGTTTATGTGTTTACTGAGGTGAGAGGAACCATTATCGAAGTGTTTTGCTGGTTCATAGTCTTTTTATGCACCTCGGCTTGCTATGTCTTGTGTTTTGTGCTTAGACTAGCAACAAATTCAAAAAAACATAAGCCAGCACTAGATACAACTGAAGAGAATTTTAATACAAAAATGTATGGACAAGATTACCCATGTGTAAAAAATACAAAAAACAAACACCGAAAGGGTGATACAGCATACCGGTTTCAGCATAAAGCCTTCATCAGTGCAATATAACAATTCAGTAACAATCATTTTATATATATATATATATATATATATATATATATATATATATATATATATTATATGTCAGAGCTGGACGTGGCAGAGTTAAAGATGTTAAGATTTGCACTGGGTGTGACAAGGGTGGACAGGATTAGGAATAAGTATATTAGAGGGTCAGCCCAGGATGGAAGGTTTGGAAACAAAGCCAGAGGGGCAAGATTATGTTGGTTTTGACATGTGCTAAGGAGGGATGCAGAGTATATTGGGAAAAAGATGCTAAGGATGAAGCTGCCAGGTAACAGGAAAAGAGGAAAGCCTAAGATAAGGTTTATGGATGTGGGAGAGAGGACATGCAGGTGGTTGGTGTGACAGAGCAAGATCCAGAGGACAGGAAGAAATGGTAACAGATGATCCACTGTGGTGACCCCTAATAACAATAATTTTATATATATATATATATATATATATATATATATATATATATATATATGGTTCTAGGTTATAACACCGACAGCACACAACATCGACAATGACATCACTGACACCACATCATCGACAGTTCACAAACACGACACCGCACACACTCAACACATCATCACAACAACCAATAAACAAAACAAATTCCCTGACCAAAAACCACACACACAACACAAGCACACCTAAATCCTAACAAACAAACACTAAACCTTACATACACAACTATCCACAACCCTAACCGAAACCCTAACCCTAAGGTCCGTCACTATCACACACTAACCTAACCCGCGCCCTAACCCTAACTCACTTAACCCGCCCCTAACCCAAAAAAATTCACTACTGCACCCTTACCTAACCCGCGCCCTAACCCTAACTCACTTAACCCGCCCCTACCCCTACAGACCATCAACATCGCACACTTACCTTACTCGCACACTAACGTCCGTCACTACCGCATACTTACACATCCTTTCCCCATCTCGGTGTTCTCCGCGTCGATGTTTTCATCCGTCGATCTTCTGGCGTCGGTGATTTCGCTGTCGGCCTTCTCATCTGCCGACGTTGTAACCCAGACCCATATATATATATATATATATATATATATATATATATATATATATATATATATATATCTATATATATATATATACACCTTGCAATTAAACGGTGCACAAACAATTATCCAATCACAATTATTCATTGAGTACTGGAGAAAAAAGGACACCCAATGCTATTATCCACATTTTTTCTTTATAATCCAAAAGGGAATGTCAGTTTTCTGAAGAAGTGTTTGGTTTATGCATTTTATCTATCACTGTAAATCTAAACCTAGCAGAAGTATGTAAAACCTGATGTTTATATAAGGCATTTGTATTCCTATGACATTTAATGTCACTCATGTGTTCTGATCTTCTAAGTTTGAATGGGCGAAAAGTTTGCCCAACATAAAAAGCAGGGCAAGTACAATTAACCAAATAAATCAGCCAATCACTGCTACAATTTCCAAAAACTTTATATCAAAAACTTTAGGACAATTAAGGGCCGTGAATGAACTTTGTTTTGGGGCCATACTACAAAATTTGCAGTGTCCATGTGGAAAACTGCCCATTACTGGGCCACCTAATAAGGTGGTTTGCAAACTTTTATGTACCATCTTACCTTTTTTATAATGATTGAACCAGCCCCCCAAATTCCTTCCTCTTCTGTATCCAAACCTACATCTAGATGACAAAAACTGAGATAATCTCTCCACCATGTATAAAATGTCCCAATGTTTGTGTATAATTCCTTGTAACTGTCTGGTATTGCCCCCAAATCCCATGATGAATCTAAATATAGAGTCAGATCTAGGATTTTTACCATTATATACAAGAGTTTGTTGTCTATTAATTTCATGAACCACCTTCATGGCTATATCAACCTCAAATTTCTTGTAGCCTCTATAATAAAATCTATGGGCCATATCACGTGTTTGAACATTATAATTTCCGTGGTAGAGAGTATTCTTTTCAGTCTCAAAAACTGAGACTTAGGAATGTTTTTAATGATATGTGGGGAGTGGCAACTGGAGGCATATAGCAAATTATTAAACTAGCAATATTTCCTGTAAACATTACTACTTAATGTACCATCTTCTAGTACTTTAACCTCTACATCTAAGAAAGTTACCATTTCCCACTGATAATTCAATGTGAAATGGATTCCCCATTTATTTTCATTGAGATATTCAAAGAACTCAATTAAATAGTGCCCATCTGACCTCCATATTAGCCAACAATCATCCAAATAATGACCCCAGATATCTAAATAAATTCTGGTTCATATCATAGATTAAATGATGTTCAACATGGCCCATAAATAGCTCTGCGTAGATGGGAGTGAAAGACGCTCCCATCGCAGTATCCTTAAGTTGTAAGTACAGACATTGTCAAAATAGAAAAACATTTTATTAAGCACATGCTCAATTAAGCATAAAAGGAATGTATTGAACCCAGGCGGATAAAGGGGAACTTGAGATAGCCAAAAGTCAAGTGCCAATAGACCAACCCAATGTGGAATATTTGTGTATAATGCACTAACATATAGGGTACACAATATCCAACCCTTTTCCAACTGTATATTGTTTATGATGTTCAAAAATTGTGTAGTGTGCTGTATCTGTGCTCTATCATGTGTCAACAATGGTTTCAAATATTTTGTTAAATATTCAGATAGTGGTTCAGTTAAAGAACCTCACCCCGGCAATATAGGTTTACCCGGAGATTTTTCATAGTTTTTATGTATTTTGGGTAGCATATAAAAAAATATGTTTAGCAGGATTCACTACCATAAGATGGTATTTATTATGCTTGGATATGATGCCTTCTTCACAAGCCATGGTTAAAAAATTGTCAGTTTCAGCTTTAAAAATATTCATAGGATCCAAATCCATACTTTGATAATATTGTTGATCTGAAAGTTGACAAATGGTTTCATTATGATACATATGCCAATCCCAGATGACTACGGCTCCCCCTTTGTCCACCTGGTTAATGACTCAACACTGATAGTATACCTAATGACAATCTGTCCCAACAAAAGAAGCGTCGAGCTTGGCCACAGTCATTTTTACAATTGTGTTTCTGGATATTTGGTGGATATTTAGGAACATTACAGTGTGTCGCAAGTTATACTCATTTTGGTCTTGAACTCTTCAACAATTTTCATGTGGAAAATGGCGTCTGTACATTCAGTGATGCATAGGCCTTATTTTTAGGGCTGAAATATGTTTCATCTGGGACTGGATGTTTGCGACTATTGAAGGAAATTTAATTTATCACACAAAAATTGGTCGCAGTGTGTCTTGGGCTCGATGTTTCTTTTGTTGGGACAGATTGTCATTAGGTATACCATCAGTGTCGGGCCCTGCTTTAAAACTATTAATGGACATCCATATTCTATTTTTTTTTCTGCTTATTTATGCCTTATGACATTAGTTAAACAATTAAAAATATTGGATTAGACCATAGTGTATACTGGCCTTTATTATAAATTGTTTAGCACCGCCAATGTTTTTTTATATGATTATGAATGGAGCTCTTGTTAACTAACTATATGATTTTTCACATGAATGATGAGACTATTATATAGGGCTATATGATTTTGCCAACTATGATTTGTTTACAAAGTGGGTAGTTGGCATAATAATGTGCTGAGCCACCATATATATTTATGTGCAAACAAACATTTATTTGTGCTTAATTTCTGTCCATTTATGTATAATTATGAAGAATTGGTGGGAATGCATTAAATGCTTTTTATTTAACCACACTTAAACATTACTATTGATATGAAGTAAGTCTTTGGGGACTATATTATATTGTTTGTTTTTATGAATATGGGATATTTGCAACATACTTTAGATATATAGTTTTCCTTATACATAATGAATGGTTTGGTTTGGGATCTATGTATGTTATATTAATAATGGTGGTGTATAGTTCATTTTAGATATACTAGGTATTTAGGACAATTTGGGGGCTGAAATATGTTGACTTATTTTGGACATTGCAATGCACAGGAATAACATGTTTATGTAATACAGTTAAGATTGACTTGGAGCCTTCATATATTTTTCTTACATTTTACCATTATTTGGGTTTGGTTGTGATTAATGGGTTTATGTGTTTAAGGATTCATCCAATGTATATATGGGTTTCTTTGTTGTGTACCATTTGTTTTGGCAGCAACATTGGATGTAGAAGTGAAGGCTGACATCTGGAAGTCTTGGCGGAGATAGGATTTTATACTGTTTGGCAACTGGTGGTCAGAAATTTATATATAATTTCAATATGGTGCAATATGTTTATTTAAGGACTGGATTAAGAAGCGAATGCTAATACCTTGTGGTTTTTGGATTTTATACAGGCAGATCATCTTTTGGAGCCCTTTAGCATAGCGTGGAACTGACTTTTGGTACACAAGAATTATTTCCTACTATATGTATGAACATTTTGAAAGAATTTTCACAATAATTATGTTACTGTTAGAAAAATATGTATTAATGTGTGTATGCTTAAAGCCAATTAATAATCAAGTATTTTAATACACTTTTCATTCTATTTTTCATGCACTATATTTTATACAAATTGAGTATCATATGAGACTGAAAAAGATGCTTTTTGAAAATGGCAGTATGCTTTCTGAAACTTGCAAGTTGCCCTCTGACCTAGTAACTGCTAGCACAGCAATATTCATGTTTATGCCTTTTGGAAATGTACTTGAGAAGCAGGTGCTTATCTGCTAGGTCAGGAACGAATGAATGAACAATACTATATACTGTAAATGTAATGATTTTAGACAATCAGCTCTGTTCGAAGGATGGGAACATGTGCAGCTGCAGTAACTTAGTGATAAAGTAGACAAAGGATTATTAGAGAAATGAACTGCTAGCATTATGCTTGAATTAGCCATAGTACCTTGAATGGTAACATAACATGTATCTAACTGGTAGTAATCAAGGCCATGTTGTTTTCCTCAGGAAGTTTCACATAAAAATTGATAAATCAGCAGAAATTCATGGGAATGATGGTCAACAGATGATGATGAAAAGGTGGTAATCTGTTACGTCAGCTTGGTAGGCCATGACTAGTTATAGAATGTATAAAAATGAAAGTATTTCCTGTTTCTGGTTAGACAAACTCTGTATTAGCACATTTTTGTCTCCTTGCTGCAAGATTAAAGTGCCTTAACCTGAACCTACCATGTTTTGATCATTTTTAAAGTATATTTTTCCTTTGACAGTTTGGTCCTTCGGACCGGAAAGTACCTCTCGCTCTAGGCCTAGGTCAGAATTGGGCCCGGTGGCATGCATCCATATGGAGAAGAGGCCAAATCGGCTCTTCTGTTTTGAAAGACCTCTGACTGAATTGTTGTTTGAAAGAGGCCAGCCACTGTTTCTGATTTGGGATTGGAGGACGAGTCAACGATCCAGTGGATCAACTCACGGAGGGTCAGGTAAGGAGGCATTACCTTATTTCTGTTTTAAGATCAGGGACTAATTACAGAACTGTTTTTTGTCAGGTAGATTTTCATGTGCAGATCAGGGACAAAAAAAAGGGGTTACTGTTTTTGTCATAGATCAGGGAAACAGAATAGGTAGGCAGTTATTCTAGATAAACTGTGAAAAGGTATAGAACTGTGGTACCACATGATAAAAAGGGTTACGTAACAATTTACAGCTTAGCTAAGGCAACAATGAGAAATCAGTGTACAAAAAGTTCCCGAGACCCGCCCCTAACTGAAGACGCGAAGTATATGCAATTACAGCATGCCAACAATGTTAAGTACTATACAAAATGGGTTGATAAGTATAAATTCAATGGTAATTTAGATAAACTTGCACTTATGAAACTTGTTAAGCATCTAAAAACTGATGTGAAAGGTCAACTAAAAAAGCAACGACAATTAGGAGTCCCTCAGGAGCATAGGTGGCTTGAGGAAGCAAATCGCAGGGAACAGAAAATAAAGAATTCAAAAACAATGTTCTTAGACAAAGAAGACAATAACTTGGTAATGGCAACGGCCCCTCCTTCGCTCCCTCCGCTTCCTTTACCAGAATATGAAGCGAGTGGACAAGCCGATCCACCTCTGCTATATCCAGCTGTTTATAAAGCATCAAAACCTTTTGTTAGGGAATCCTATCGAGACAAGGTCTCGAACACGCGACTTGAGGAGGGAGATTGAATTATGTGAAATAAATAGGAAATCACAGGCTATGAGTGAAGAAGAGATATGTCCACTCATAGAAGTATCAAATCCTCAGGCAGGACAGGCAGGACAGGATCCGACTCTTTTAGTTTATAGACCGTGGACACCGGAAGATATCCGGAAAGCCACGGAGGGAATTCCCCACCCAAAAGTGAATTTTCGAAAATTTTTAGAAGACTTACAGGGTATGAGATTAAGTTACCATTTGAATGGAGAAGAAGTAGAAAAAGTAGTTAAACAAATTGTAGGTCCAGATTGACACATGATTAGTGGCGACTGGAATCCTCGTGACGCACAACTTAGACCACTCCCACATACTAATGCAGAACTGGATGGCAGAGTGAAAGGTCTGACAGACCGAATCTCTGAAAAGTGGAAGCCTAGGGCTGATTAGACTTGCATTAATCAGTGCATTCAACAGGAAGGTGAAACAGTTGATAGATATTATGCTAGACTGTTAGAATGTTTTAATAACCACTGCGGAATGCAGATACCAGAAAACCAGACACAAGATTCCCCATATGAACAACAGCTAAAGAATGCATTCTTGAAGGGTAGTATAACTCCCATTAGCAGCTTTATTACAAAGCACATGGTAGATCATCGTACAAGCAGACTACAGCCATTACTTGAATATGCTAGACATGCAGAGAGACATTTTAATAGTAAAAAGAAAAAGAAAACTCAAGTATTTTTGGCAGAAGATGGGTCAGAAGTATTTGTAGTACAAACTGGGAGAAAGGGTAAGAAAAATGTCCAGGGGAAATAACCAATCTGACAAGCGATCAGAAGATTTTGAAGAAAGAAAGAAAAAAGTTGAATGATTTAAGTGCGGGAAAAAAGGACATTTAGCAAGGGATTGCAGGCTAAATAAGAAGGTGACTGCAGAAAATAAGGAAGATGAGGAATGACTATATGATAGTCAGGAATCACTGAATGAAAATAAGCAGGAAAAGATAAGTACAAATGTGATAGCAAGAGTAGAGGATGTGACAGAAGGGTTAGAGGATGTACAATTTGCAGACATTGAAGAAAATGAAATTTTGGACTTAGCTTTATTGAGCTTAGAGCTATACTTAGCAGACACAAAACCGGAAGTGACGCTTCTGGTAGAGGGGAGGGAAGTCAAATTTTTGTGTTACTCAGGGGCCTCACGGACCCTGATACACCCTTCCAAATTACCGGAAGATTCAGAATCACCAGATTATATACCAGTGAAGGCAGCTAATGGACAGCTGTATCGGGACCCACTCTCCCATGACATAGTGATAATAGACCCCGTTTCAGGGATGACCCAGAGAAGTAAAATTGTAGTTTCTGTAAAATGCCCAGTAAACCTTTTGGGTAGAGACTTAATGCAGATATTTGGCATAGCCGTAGTTCCAACCATGCAGGGTATGGAAGCACAGCGACAAATGGATACTTTTGTGGTGCGACCAGAGGGTGAGACATATTATTGGTACAGCCAGGACTTAGTTACGACTGGTCCAGGGGCAGTAACTGAAGAACTGATGAACGTAGCCATCAGTAAGTCCCCCTCCCTCGACATTGACAAACAGCATTTGTTGCATTGTACTCTATATTACTGTAATAGACCAGGACCTGATAAAGATTATGAGCAGGAATTGTTTCAGAACCACGCAAACAGACTAGTGCTATGAAATTTGTACTGGGATGCAGAAGGAAACAGTGTAGTAAGCTGTTCATTGCCCCAGGAATTTTTAGCACTTTACAGATCTAATCGATTGCCACATGTTAGCTTAACTAAGAATAGAAATTTGAAATGGGCAGACTTAGGTGAAAAAGTCACAAGGTGGGAAAAGCAGACAGAATTAGAACTCTCCGAACAAGGAGTACAGAAACAGAAGTTGAATTGGATAACACAGACACACCCAGCTGTGCACTCACAGGCTAGTGAGAATAGCTGAGTATTCCACTTATTGGAGGAAGAGGAAAAAGCCTTGAGAAACATACCAGAGACTCTCTGGTCAACAGGGAAATCAAATGTAGGACTTATACGAACAGCAGGACCAGTTACTATTACGCCAAAGTCAGCATTTAGACCCCAGAAAAGACAGTATCCCTTGAGAAAGGATGCAGAGATAGGGATCAAACCTATAATAGCAGCCTTACTTTAGGAAGGAGTCTTAATAGAATCTCCCGATTCACCATGCAATACACCCTTATTTCCTGTCAGGAAAACAAACGGGGAATGGCGTATGGTCCAAGATTTACAAGCTGTAAATAATGTGGTCATACCCAGGGCACCGACGGTGCCAGACCCACACACCTTACTGAATGATTTAAAGCCTGAGCAAAAATATTTTTCTGTGGTAGATATTAGTAATGCATTTTTCTCGATACTGATACACCCTGACAGCCAATGTTGGTTTGCATTTACATTTCAGGGAAAGCGGTATACATATACAAGATTACCACAGGGATATTGTGAAAGTCCAATAATATTTGCACAAGAAATGGCAAGCAACCTGGCGGAATTTATCCCACTGAGAGGTAGTCAGATTTTACTTTATGTAGACGACATTCTGCTGGCAGCCCCCACCCAGCAAGAATGCAAAGAGGACACGATAGCATTATTACAGTTTTTAGCTAGGTCAAAAAGTAAACAAAGACAAGCTACAACATTGGAGAAAACAAGTTAAGTACTTGGGATATGTAATATCCAAGGAAGGTAGAATATTAGACGAAGATAGAAAAACAGCAATATTACAGGCACCTAGACCATACTACCAAGAAGGAAATGATGTCCTTCCTGGGAACAACTAATTTTTGTCGAAGCTGGATGCCAAATTATGCTTTGGAATCTGCTCCACTGGCTGATTTAATATTCAAAAAGCCGATGGCAGCACAGGATTTATTACAATGGACACCAGAAGCAGAAGCAGCTTTCTGCAAGCTGAAATAACTCATAGCATCATCCTTAGTTTTAGGATTACCAAACTATCATAAGCAATTTATTCAAACTGTAGACTGTAAGCAGGGTTATATGACATCAGTATTGACACAGCAACATGGGGACAAGCAACGCCCCATAGCTTACTACTCATCACAGTTAGACCCAGTGGTGCGGTCCCTGCCCCACTGTGTACAAGCAGTAGTTGCAGCTGCAATGGCAGTGCAGGCTTCAGCCTCAGTAGTGTTATTCCACCCTCTCACATTGAGAGTGCCTCATGCAGTCGCAATTATTTTACTGCAAGAAAAAGTAGCATATCTTTCTCCTGCTAGACATCTTTCCTGTATGACTATACTGTTGAGCCAACCTCATACGACAATTGAACGATGCACAACTTTGAATCGGTCAACCTTGCTCCCAACCCCTGCGGATGGCAACCACACTGCTGCCTGCAGGAGATTGAGCAAAAGACATTACCTAGACAAGACCTTATGGATGCTCCCTTGGATGATGCCGAGGTGACATACTATGTGGACGGCTCATGCAGGAGGGGTCCTACAGGACAGATCCTAGTGGGGTATGCAGTCATTTCTGATACTGAAACTTTAGAAGCAAAATCTTTACCACACAATTTATCTGCACAAGCGGCAGAGTTGATTGCCTTGACAAGGGCATGCACCTTAGCAAAAGGTAAGAAAGTGAACATTTATACTGATAGACAGTATGCTTTTTCTACTCTACATGTTTTTACGCAGCAGTGGAAAAATAGAGGAATGATAACATCTACTGGTAAACCAATTAACCATGCACAATTTATTTTAGATCTATTAGACTCTATTCAGTTACCTCAAAAAGTAGCTATCTGCAAATGTGTAGCTCATACCAAGCAACAGGATAAGATTTCAAAAGGTAATGCGCGGGCTGATACAGCTGCGAAGCAAGCAGCTTTAGCCTCAGAAGCTTTTTTTTAGAGTGAGGAATTACAACCCTCTGAGACCTTAGATTTAGAAATGTTAAAAACAATGCAGACACTTCCTACAAATGTAGGAAAACAGAAGTGGATAAAATGAGGAACAATCCTTGAAAAGGGACTGTACATCTCCAAGGAAAAGAAACCAATTTTGCCATCTAATTTGTTTAGATATGCATCTTTGTTGAGCCATGGGCAGAGCCATGTCTCAACAGGGGGGATGGTACAGTTAGTGAATCGAGTATTTACAACCTATGGATTTACAAATTACATAAAAAATTTCTGTGCAGCATGCCATGTTTGTAACAAGCATCACGCACAAGGGGCATTGAAGCCTAAGCAGGGAAGTTTCCCTACACCACCGTATCCATTTCATACTATTTGTATGGATTTCATAGAATTGAATAAATGCGAAAATAAAAAGTATTGCCTTATCATTATAGATATGTTTTCCAAATGGGTAGAAGCTTTTCCGACAAAAAATCCAGATGCAGCCACTGTTGCAAAGGTCCTTGTTAAAGAAATTATACCCAGATTTGGCATACCGGAAAAGATTTATAGTGATAACGGTACACATTTCGTGAACCAAATAATACAGCAACTTAGTCGTTATTTTGGGATATCGTTAAAAAATCACTGCGCTTACCACCCCCAATCTGCAGGGTTAGTAGAGAGGCACAATGGGGTGTTGAAGAACAAGCTTAGGAAGTTAATGACCGAGACACAGAAGAACTGGGTGCACTGTTTGCCTTTAGCACTGTTGGGCATGAGAACTGTTCCAAATGCAAAGGGATTAACTCCTTTTGAAACTTTGTTTGGGAGGGCATATTATACACCTCAGTGGAAACCTCTCATTTCTGCAGAGCAGGAGGCTGACAGTTCACTTGTAGGGTATATGAGGCGATTTTTGAATAACAAACTTTTGCAGTTAAATTCTGTTTCAGATAAAGAACAACCGAAATCGGAAGCACCAGTAGCCCCAGGCACCTGGGTCTGGGTGAAGATTGTGAAGCAAAAGAATTGGAGTTCTCCAAAGTGGGAAGGACCGTACCAGGTACTACTGTCAACACCCACTGCAGTCAAGATCACAGAGCGAGCTTCCTGGATTCATTTGATGCACTGTAAACTGGTTAAGAACTTTGAATTGGACAAAAACTTTGTTACTGTTGTACAACGAGAACATAATGGCCAGGTACAGAGTGAATAGAGACATTGAGCAAGCTCAGAAAACTTGTATGATCATTTTAATAGCCATGCTAATCACACTGTTCTTTTTGTTGTGGCCACTCTTTTTTCCTGCCACAAAAGTTGAACTGATTAGACGTAATGAAGCAAACATAGACTGGCATCCGAACTTTAACACTTATCAGGCAATTACACGTGTGCATGCTGAGTCTTTTAATGTTTCGAACTGCTGGGTCTGTACGGCCATACCAACAGCATACGGGGGTTTATTGATGACTGCTATCCCCTAGTGGTCAATGAGACCTGGGAAAATCTGTTTTTTGACACAGTTGCTATTAAAGCACATGATAAAGTAGCACTGTATTTGCCTGTGACACAAAAAGGAATTGTATGTTTTTACAAAAATGACACCATCCAAGTGGGATGGAGTAAGTGTAATGTTACAGTACAGTATAAATGTTATAGAAAACCAAACGATTTGAGTGGATCTTGTAGTACAGATTATGACTCATTTTTGACTATGCATAAGACTCTTGATCAGGTACAACGCAATCCTGTACTTTTTAAACAGTTATCTGTAATAGATAGAAAAATGTTTCATGCAGGGCAATCATTTTGTAACAAAGTAACAACTAAAGTAGAGGACTGTTATTTTGTGTGTGGTAAAAAAGCATATGAATGGTTACCTGAGAATTCGTCTGGCAGTTGTTTTTTGGGGTACCTGGTTCCGGCCATCCGACACACTGCAGTTTTGCCTCAGGGAAACAATTGAAATACCCGAGACGTGACCAAAAAGACTGTTAAGAAACCTGAGAATCCAGTGGGACAGATCGAAGCGGGCTGGAAAGACCATCGTGATGTGGGAACCAAACTTGTGCACATGGACTTGAGTGATGCTGTCATATCCTGGGCAGGTATATTACCTGCATATGGTGCAGTTAAATCGATATGGGAGCTGCGAAAACTGTCGAAACTTCTCGAAGTAATGAGTAATGCGACTTTTTCTGCTCTTGAACTGATAACTGATGAACTGAATGCCATGAGAACTGTAGTACTCCAAAACCGAATGGCTCTTGACTTCACCCTAGCGACGAGGGGTGGGATGTTCGCTTTAATCAAAGAAGAATGCTGTGCATTTATTCCTGACCATCAGCATGAAATTAATGATCATCTCGAGGTGATTCAGCAAGTGTCGGCCATGACCAAGCCAGGCCCAAACCCTCTGACAGACTTTCTCCAGAGTGTATTTGGGGGGTGGGGTTCTATCTTTATGAATATATTGATTGCCATTGGGGTAGGATTACTCCTAATAGGAGTTTGTGTTTGTTGTGGACTCCCCTGCATGAAGAAATTAATCAAAGAATTCATAGATATATCAGTATCTGAGACTATGTATCAAAGTACTGAATTTGAAGAGCTGCTAGAATGTGAAACACTTTCATAAAAGTTTAAACTGAATGACTTTCTTAACTGCAAATCCTGGGTGGAAGAGGTTAGGAAAAGAAGCAAACTGTTTATTCTTTTTTGAAAATAGAATTAAAAAGTATTAATAGGAGGGAAATGTTAGAAAAATATGTATTAATGTGTGTATGCTTAAAGCCAATTAATAATCAAGTATTTTAATATGCTTTTAATTCTATTTTTCATGCACTATATTTTATACAAATTGAGTTTCATATGAGACTGAAAAAGATGCTTTTTGAAAACTGCAGTATGCTTTCTGAAACTTGCAAGTTGCCCTCTGACCTAGTAACTGCTAGCACAGCAATATTCATGTTTATGCCTTTTGGAAATGTACTTGAGAAGCAGGTGCTTATCTGCTAGGTCAGGAATGAATGAACAATACTATATACTGTAAATGTAATGATTTTAGACAATCAGCTCTGTTCAAAGGATGGGAACATGTGCAGCTGCAGTAACTTAGAGATAAAGTAGACAAAGGATTATTAGAGAAATGAACTGCTAGCATTATGCTTGAATTAGCCATAGTACCTTGAATGGTAACATAACATGTATCTAACTGGTAGTAATCAAGGCCATGTTGTTTTCCTCAGGAAGTTTCACATAAAAATTGATAAATCAGCAGAAATTCATGGGAATGATGGTCAACAGATGATGATGAAAAGGTGGTAATCTGTTACGTCAGCTTGGTAGGCCATGACTAGTTATAGAATGTATAAAAATGAAAGTATTTCCTATTTCTGGTTAGACAAACTCTGTATTAGCACGTTTTTGTCTCCTTGCTGCAAGATTAAAGTGCCTTAACCTGAACCTACCGTGTTTTGATCATTTTTAAAGTATATTTTTCCTTTGACAGTTACTAATATTGGTACATTGATAGAGGGTATATGAGGGCCTCAATATTCAAACTGTATTAAGGTTCCTAAGATTTTATTCATAACGGGAAGTTTATGATGTTGGTGTGTTGCTTTCCAAATTAGTCAGTTATATTCTGAATTTACGTCTCATACTGTTTAATTCTTTTGCAAGACTAATAAATATGGATCTGACCAATATTACTCATGGTCTTTTGGCTGATAGAGATGATGTAAAAGTTTTTGATGCTTGCATATCATCAACCAAGGGGGGAGTTGGGGATTTGGTTCAATATGACTCTTGCAATGACCTTTCTACTAAGCTAACTAGTGAGATGTAAGAAATGCAAATTCAGATTTGGGATCTTAGATTATTTAAAGCATATTCAAACAATGTTACTCCACGTGGTTTGAGAGTTAGGACACAACCTTTTGTCAAGGGGGTGGATGAAACTTTATTAACTCAATGGCAACAAGTACAACATTCCTCTTCTATGAGTTTTGTCAAGATTTTCATAGAATTCTATGAATGTAGAATCACGACCTTGACTGCAAATATAGGTGAATTATGCACTAAATTGCAAGAATACAAAAACCATGACATGTATCAAGAACAGGTTTCCTTACTCTCAGGCAGTTTGATACAGTTAGAACAAGATTTAAAAGCTAGAATAATTAAGAAGTTTCAGAGAGATGTCAGGGACTACTCTACAGGTAAACTATTTGCACTTAAGAAAACAGTTCAGTTTACTAATGATAAATCAGGGCCAGTTCAGCCCAATTTTAAGAGAAAAAGAAAGAGATCTATAAATACTAAATCTACATCTAATACATCAGGGGATGAATTTTCTTCCAATACAGATAGTGCAGGAATAGTCTTGCATAGCTCTCCACCTGTTAAAAAGGGCAATGTGAATTTCCCTTTAGGAGATCCAGGCGGGGAGGGAGGTAACATTGAGGAAACAGGAACAAGTTTGGAAGCAATTTTGGCAGTGTTAACACACAAACAGATGACTGTTTGAATGTACACAACATTTTCATCTTTAGAACTTACACAAACAGAGCAGAAATTGTTGAATAAAGGTATGGGTTTTGTCTGCATGTTTATGGTATCAGAATTTTCTTTTGCATAAGATGTTATTCATTTTTGCCATAAAATAAATTTGAATTATATTTTGCAGATTTGGAGGCAGGTGTTGAAAATTTAAAAAACTTTAGGTTTAGAACTTCTAATTTTATACCTCCTATGAACAAAAATGTGCTATTTTTCAAAATGTGGTGTTGAAAGAGTTACATTTTTCAAATACCAAAAATGTAGAACATTTTCAATATAATATCACTAGGAAGGAACGCATGGCCCTACATAGTTTGAGTCAGAATAAGGAGATAGTCATTAACCAGGCAGACAAATGAGGAGCCATAGTCATCTGGGATTGGCATATGTATCATAATTAAGCCATTTGTCAACTTTCAGATCAACAATATTATCAACGTATGGATTTGGATCCTACAAATATTTTTAAAGCTGAAATTGCCAATTTTTTAACCTTGGCTTGTGAAGAAGGCATCATATCCAAGCATGAGAAATACCTCTTATGGTAGTGAATCCTGTTAAACAGATTTTTTATATGCTACCTAAAATACATAAAAACGATGAAAAACCTCTGGGTAGAACTATAGTATTGGGGCATGGTTCTTTAACTGAACAACAATCTGAATATTTAACAAAATATTTGAAACCATTGTTGACACATGTTAGAGCATGGATACAGGACACTACACAATTTCTGAACATCATAAACAATATACAGTTGGAAAAGGGGTGGATATTATGCACCCTGTATGTTAGTGTTGTTGTTGTGTCTTTCGGCTTTTCCCGGTTAGGGGTCGCCACAGCGGAACTCCGGTCCATTAATGATTGGTAGTTGATTTTTACGTGCCGAGTTACCAGCTCTGATGCACAACCTTCAACAAAGGCACGCCCATTCACGCATGTCTCCATGCAGAAGATGCTCTAGCTGAGAATCGAACCAGACAGTGTCTTACTGTGAGGCGACAATGCTACCGCAGCACCACCACCGCGGATACCCTATATGTTAGTGTATTATACACAAATATTCCACATTGGGCTAGTCTATTAACACTTGACTTTTGGCTATCACAAGTTCCCCTTTATCTGCCTGGGTTCAATACATTTCTTTTATGCTTAACTGAGCATGTGCTTAAAAAATGTTTTCTATTTTCACAATGTCTGCTACTTACAACTTAAGGGTACTGTAATGGGAGCGTCTTTCGCTCCCATCTATGCAGAACTATTTATTGGCTATGCTGAACATCACTTAATCTATGATATGAACCATAATTTATTTTTAGGGGAAATAGATATCTGGTGTCATAATTTAGATGATTGTTGGCTAATATGGAGGTCAGATGAGCACTATTTCATTGAGTTCATTGAATATCTCAATGAAAATAAATGGGGAATCCATTTCACATTGAATTATCATTGGGAAATTCTGAGTTTCTTAGATGTAGAGGTTAAAGTACTAGAAGATGGTACATTAGGTAGTAATGTTTATAGGAAATATCCCAGTTTAATAATTTGCTGTATGCCTCCAGTTGCCACCCCCCACCTGTCATTAAGAACATTCCTAAGTCTCAATTTCTGAGACTGAAAAGAATATGCTCTACCACAGAAAGTTATAATGTTTAAAGAGGTGATATGGCCCATAGATTTTATGATAGAGGCTGCAAGAAATTTGATGTTGATATAGCCATGAAGGGGGTTTCATGAAATTAATAGACAACAAACTCTTGTATATAAAGATAAAAATCTTAGATCTAACTCAGTGTTTAGATTCATCATGGAATTTGGGGACAATACCAGACAGTTACAAGGAATTATATGCAAACGTTGGGATATTTTATACATGAAGGAGAGATTATCTCAGTTTTTGCCGTCTAGATGTAGGTTTGGTTACAGAAGAGGAAATAATTTGGAGGGTTGGTTCAATCATTATAAAAAGGGCAAGATGGTACATAAAAGTTTGCAAACCACCTAATTATGTGGCCCAGTAATGGGCAGTTTTTCATGTGGACACTGCAGATTTTTCAGTATGTTCCCGAGACAAAGTTCATCCATGTCCTTTAATTGTCCTAAATTTTTTGATATAAAAGTTTTTGGAAATTGTAGCAGTGATTGGCTGATTTATTTGGTTAATTGTACTTGCCCTGCTTTTTATGTTGGGCAAACTTCTCACCCATTCAAACTTAGAATATCAGAACACATGAGTGACATCAAATGTCATAGGAATACAAATGCTTTATATAAACATCAGGTTTTACATCCTTCTGCTAGGTTTAGATTTACAGTGATAGATAAAATATATAAACCAAACACTTCTTCAGAAAATGTACATTCCCTTTTGGATTATAAAGAAAAAATGTGGATAATAACATTGGGTTGCCTTTTTTCTCCAGGACTCAATGAACAATTGTGATTGGATAATTGTTTCTGCACCATTTAATTGCAAGGTGTACATATATATATATATATATATATATATATATATATATATATATATATATAAAATGATTGTTACTGAATTGCTATATTGCACTGATGAAGGCTTTATGCTGAAACTGGTATGCTGTATCACCCTTTGGGTGTTTGTTTTTTGTATTTTTACACAATATAAAAATTTTCTTCAGTGGAATCTAGTGCTGGCTTATGTATTTTGAATTTAGCACCTTTTAGTTGGGCCGTGCACATTGCCTTACGTGCGAGGACTGGTTGTTCCTGTTTCCTAGACTAGCAACAAGCCTAGACTAACACTAGCAACATGGTTCACAGGTTCATAGGTGTGTACTAGGCTAATGGCCCTGGAGCCTTCACAAGCCTAGCCCATGGCAGAACTACAGACAGTAAATACATGCAATACGGTATTCTGGAACATTCCTTCCAATCATAGTTCACATCCTTGACTGACAGCAGAAATATGCAATAATTGTTATTCACATACTGCTGGCCACCATATTTTACATACTTTGTACTTTTTCATATCTTCATCTGTATAGTCACAAGCAAAGCTGTATTCAATAGAAGATTTGTGGTAAAACAAGGTCAAGCTACAAAGACATATTACTTATGTTTCTAACTGCTTCACTCAGGCACTGAACATTATTTTGTTTCATAACAAAGTTGTACTATGAGCCTTTTATAGCTTGCAGCATACAGTTGCTGTAAATGCATTTCTGATCTGAAATATAGAAACTCATTTTGCCAGTTGTAAAAATAATTCCACTAGAGAAAATTCATTCTGATTCATATTTTTAATATTTCAATATTATACTCAATAGCTGCAGTTCAATAAATATTTTAATGGCATGTATGACATGTGGAGAAGGGTGGTAGGGTATCGTGGAAAGGGCTGCCACAGGGCGCTAATAACAGCTTCCTTCTGCTAATACAAATATGCATGTATGTGTGTGTGTGTGTGTGTGTGTGTGTGTGTGTGTGTGTGTGTGTGTGTGTGTGTGTGTGTGTGTGTGTGTGTGTGTGTGTGTGTGTGTGTGTGTGTGTATGTATATATATATATATATATATATATATATATATATATATATTGACACACACACACATATACAGATAGATATGTTTGTGTGTGCGTGTGTGTGAGTGTGTGTGTGTGTGTGTGTGTGTGTGTGTGTGTGTGTGTGTGTGTGTGTGTGTGTGTGTGTGTGTGTATACGCAATCAGGATCTCTTCTATATAGGTTGCATTTGAGATACTTGAAAATACTATTGTACTGCAATTTGAAGGTCAGTGTTATTTGTACAGTCTTATCAATCATATGGTAAATTACAGCCTTCGAAGCTTAAGTATCTGTTCTCTGTTTATTTCTCTCTCTTTCTCTCTCTCTCTCTCTCAGTTAATTAATGTTAATATATTGACATATTTGAAAACATGCATGTAGATATATAGATGTATGGGTACATAGATACAGATACACACTCACATGTACAGTCTTTTATAGTCATCACTTTGTTTTCAGTTTACTTTCTTTTAAGACATAGTATCTAAGCTAATGTCCAGAACTAAGACAATACAAATCAATGTGGAGAAACTGTTTTTAGTGGAGAGACAAATGCAACTGAATCTTATAGAATTTATCTATCCATACTAATGGGAAACTATTACCTTACCAGATGAAATAGTTACAATGAGTACTGAATCTTAAATTTTTCTTCTAGTACAAATACCTACCTATGATGAACACTGCTAAAATTACATACATTTTTGCTAAAAATAAATCACCTTTTTAAATACGGGTGCATATTTTTGGGTAATCTGCCCTCCTTACATGGAAATATTTGTTTATATTTATACTTTAACATATCCATTGATAGCATTTTACCTCCATAATATACCTGCGTTCATTTGCTCATTTATTTGTTACATTTCTTTTTTTAACTTTTTATTTAGCTTTAACAATTCCATCAACATTTAAAACAATCAATAACAAGATAAATGATAACTAATTACAAAAGTCCATAACAAGAATATTTATATATTCTATGTGATGTATGGAACGAAAGCACTAAACTTGTTCTAATACATTTTGAGTTTGCAATACTATTGCTTCCTTCTTGCTACCACAGAATTTATCAGTTTGTGTTTGGTGTGTTTCTGTGGAGTATTTAATTTTAACTTTCGAAGCTTATAACTGCAATAATTAAAATCTGTCCTGATTTTGACCTTTACCCCTCATTATTTTTGGTTTTGTCCAGATTTCCTGCTCTAAGAAGTTGAGAGGTATGGCTACCAGCTGTGTGTTAATGTCAAGGTTTTATTGGCTGAAATGTTTTATCCTCCATACCATTTTAAATGGTTTGCAATGTTAAAAATCCCCTTCTTTTCCATTCCTCAGGCCTTCAGTAAATCTACATTATAGATCAGTTAGAACTACTTATAAAATTGTTTCAAGTTTCAAATGACAACATTTTATGCCAGTTTACAGATACTGTATTTTTTAAATCAGTTCTTTCAAATGCCAAAGCTTTTCCATGCTAGTTTTTCCAAATGCCAGTATTTCATGAGAGTTCTTTTAGATGATGTGTTTTTCATGCCGGTGCCTTCAAAGCCAGTTCTTTCAGATGTCAGTTTTGCTATGTTACTGCTCCCTACTGACACAGTTTTGCTAAATGTGATGTATATCAGGTAAGTACACATTCAAGAATGAAGAGAGCAGCAGCTTTATCACAGTCTACCACCAATAACAGAATGCGCAAGTGGCAGGACGTCTGGAAAATGGAATACAAGTGAATCAAGAAATGCAATATCCTGAAAGCATTCTATAGGTACTGCCAAAAGGAATTCCTAGGCACCCATGGTGGAAGAAACAATGTCACATGACATGAATGAACTAGCCAACATAAGACTGCCATTCTACAAGCAAAATCAAGTTACCTGATGACAAAGTGGGCAAGAACCACAAACCTTGAATGACCAGAATTTAAGATCATCACAGCAGAAGCCTCTGAGGTATTCCACACAGTTAAGCAAAATATGTCCTACAACAGTTTGGACTGTGATAGTAAAATTGTCCAGCCAGTTGTACAGTTACTAGTACATTGCAAAGCAACTATCTTGCAGAAGGACCAAGGCTAAAGCCATTGTGGAAAATGTCCTGAGACTGTACTCATTGGAGTGCCTCCTGCATGACCTACTGAAACCAGACACTTCATTTGCCATATCTTTGGACAGAAAACCTGTCAGAAGCTTCAAAATAATTGTATTCATTAATGCAACAGATTTATGATAAACATTACATAGACCAAGAAACCTTGAGCCATTTGAAAAAAGAAGCAGACGAGGAAGTGTGAAAATATAAAGAATAAAATCTAGATATTTTTGAAAGGTGTAAAAAAGAAATATGGACATGGAAAAGAAAGAAAGACAGATCTGATATGGTGCAATATTTATACAAAGGTGAAAGCCAAATTAATCAACGCAAAAAGGCAGCCCCAAAGATATATGAAAAGAAATACAAGTAAAGGCATCTGGATATGGAAAATTTCATAATAAAAAAATAAGATCATGAAGAGGGAACATAGAACAAAAGATTAGTAATGTAGAAGTTAAAAAGTAGAAGTTGAAGTTATGGAATACTTGCAAAGTAAAGGATTTAATGTAGAAAGTCTAACACAAGTTATATCACAAAATGATGGAACAATGATTGCCCAAAGTAAGGAGAAACAGGAGGAGAAAGAGACATCTGAAGAAAAGGAAATATGAACATGGGAAAGAAAAAGAGATTCAGTATGGTGCAATATCTATGCAAAGGAGAAAGCAAAACTAATTGGTGCAAAAAGAGCAGCACCAAAGATATTTGAAGAGAAATACAGGCAAAGGCATCCTGAAATGGAATATTTTACAACATAAAAAAATAAGAAAATAAACAGGAAAAGTAGCAAAGAAGATTAATAATGGAAAAGTTAAAGAAATAGAAACAGAGGTTATGGATCACCTGCAAAGTGAAGGATTTAGTGCAGCAAATCAAAGTCAGATAACATCAGAACAGAATAGAGTGATGGATCCCCAAATGAAGGAGAAATCAGTGGACTGGGAAACATCTGATCAGTTGCCATATTAACATACTTCAGATCTTTCCATTGGAAACCAGTACAAACATTCAGTTGGAGTTGCACAGCAAGAGAAGGAACAGGAAATGATGGCAACTCTGACACAGCCAATGTTGTAGAGTAATAAACCAATGAGTTCCCATATGAAAAAGCAATGAATGACACAGAATGAGAATGTTGGACAGGAAGATGCTCTGGAACTTTCTATAGAATGCCCACAGGAAATGGAGAACGAAGAATGTGCCCTCAGCTTAGTAAAAAATGATCTAAGACAAGAGTTGCTTAATTTAATAGAGATGGACAGACATATTAAGATCAATGAAAAAATTAGACTTCAGAAAGTCAATAAAACCCAAAAAGTTAGAAATTTGTTAAAATAAATGAACACAGTAATTAGGAATATCCATAGAGATTCATGTGCTAGAACAGAAGTAAATTGGATATATTACTGTGCAGTTAAATTAATGACAGATAAAGTATTGTCACAGAAAAACAGGGCAGTAAGGGAAAGGAAGGGGAGAAATTGAATGCCACCATGGAAGTACTGAACAGACAAAACTATAAAGCAATTAAGACAAGAGGAGTCACTTTTAGAAGAGTATAAAAGAGGGATAGATCAACAAAAATGCTCAGAAAGATAGATGTGATAAAAACAATGCGCATTATCAGAACAGATAAGGATCTACCATGCATTATCACAAATAATAAACTAAACATATCAGCAAAGGCAGAAAAACTTAGAAGTCATGCAAATTAATACTAAAGAAAAGTACAAAATAAGCAATTTATTCATAACCCCAAAAGGTTTTATAGAGAATTGGGAAACACTGTAAAAGGAATTGAAACACCACCAAAAAAAGAAGAAATTGATAATTTTGGAGAAATATTATGAAGATCCTGTAGAACATAATAAAGATGCTAAATGGATAGAAGAAGTAAAAGAAAGAATAAGAAGTTTAAATATACAGCATATGAAATGGGATGAAGTAATGGCCAGAGAGATTGAAACAAAGTTAAGAAAAGCTCCTAACTGAAAACCCTATGCCTAAATGCAGTACCTAATCTCTGGCTAAAAGTATTAATATATTTGCATGAAGATTTAGCAGTGAGTAAGAACTATTTATATCTGCATCCCAAACAGATGCCAGCCTGGTAACAACAGAAAAACAATACCCCTACTTAAGAGTGAACCTGCAAGCTATCCTAAAAACAATATATACCAATAACTTACCTTCCCATGACATATAAACTATGCACTGGAATTGATACTGACAGAGTTTATAGTCATTTAGAAGAAAATTCAATCATGGCAATAAAACAAAAGGGTAATAAAAGAAAAGTCATATGGAACAAATGATCATTTGTTGTTAAATAAAATCATAATGGAGAACTGTAAAAGGGGGAAGAATTGAAGTATGGCATGAACAGACTACTCCCAGGCTTTAATAGAATTTGTGTAGGCACAGTGTAGAGTCTACAGGGAATGTTACCATGTCCATGTACATGGTTCCCCCTCTGCAACACGCCATGCATATTTATCATGGCACATTGCCGAGGGAGAGTTGTAGGACATGGTTATTGAATCAGTGTAAGGAGTGCAGTGCCAACTGTGTCTGCAGATCAGTAAGGCACTCCCTGCGCTGTCCAATTGTATTATGTCAATGTTTATTTTATTGTTTTAAGTCTTTCTTTTTCTTTTAAATGCATCTTTGAGAGGCACGGCACAGATGCTAAGTGGCACCAAGACACCTGCCAGACATCTAAAAATAGAAACCAGATACAATTAATTAATTATTTAAATGTCATGTTTAAGCTTAGCTGAGTTGGTTTGCATGGCACGGCACGGTACTCAGCAGTGCTTATAGGTAGCTCAGAGGTATATGTAAAGGTATAGCAGAGTTCCAAATGTCCTCATAGCTAAATGGGTAAAGGTGCAGCCTCATGAGCAGTAGGTGCTGGGTTTGAATACATGGAAAGGAAAATAAGCATTTATTTTTGAAATACAAATTATACCAATTATTTTTAAATTCTGGCCCACTGCACTCTGCTAAGCTCTGCTGAGACCTGCTAAGCACTGCATAAACACAATAACCACTGAAAATGTTTATGCACTGCTCGGCTGGTTTGCGTACTGCTAAACACTGATAAGCAAATGGGTCCTCAAATTTTCACACTGCTAAGCTTAGCTGCACTAGTTTGTGCACTGCTAAGTGGTGTGCTGCATTTTTAAATGTTGCCCAATGTCATGTAAGGGCATGAAAACAGGCCATATTAAGCACATTAGGTGAGAATACAGCATAATCCATTGGAGTTCTGTCTCCGAAGGATACTATGGCATGTGTTGGTGAGGGTTCATGCTTTTGGGCACAGCATTGGGGCATTCTGGAGTCCAGAGTCATGATTGGACTCCTAGTAAAAAAAACATGAAGACTGGCTGCTGCAGAGAGTTTTCCAGGGCTCAGAGTGCAAGGTGGAGGACTGGGACTGGCTGGAAAGGGGAACACACCAATGCAACTGGTATCCCCCACACAGGTGAGCAGTGTCATCACAGCCATGATGACCTGAAGAGATGAAAGGGGATCTCTTGGACATCTGGGTCCAAGAATTTTGAGCAGGGAATGCCCCACAAGTATGTAAGTACTTTTACCTCTGTTTCACCAATATCTAATCTGAATGTCTGCTAAACCAGTATGCATAATGGTGTGCTTCTCTCCCAACATCTGCAGAGGAGAGGGCTCGCAACATTGAGGCGCAAGATGGGCGCTTGGCCAGGTTGCACCTTAAGTGTGGTGAGTATGGTTGTATTATGCTAACTGTAGTGAAATAAGCAAGAAAAAGTAAAGCATTAATTGCAATAAAGTATATACAGTAAAGTTTGTACTGCAATAAATATGGATTTTGAGCTGTAGTGCAATAAATGAATAATGCCAACTGTAGTGTAATAAAAACAAGACAAAATACCATTACCTGCATCAAACTATATACAACAAAGTCTGTAGTGTGATAACTGTGGAAGTAGAGCTGTACTGCAAGACCTGAATAATGACAACTGTTGTCATATAAAAACTTGAAACAGTGCCAGAAACTGGATTAAAATATATACAATAAAGTCTGTAGTGCAATAAGTGTGGAATTAGAGCTGTTTTTCAAGAAATGAATAATGCCAACTTCTTCTTTCGGCTTTTCTCAGTTAGGGGTCACCAGAGCAGATCATCTGTCTGTTCATGACTGGCAGTGGAGTTTTACAGTGTTGAGATGCCTGCCCAGTGCCCAACCTTCCACGGAAGGCACACACATGCACACACTCATGCCTAGAGCTAATTTAGAATGTCCAATCCACCTACAGCATATCTTTGGGATGTGGGAGGAAACCCACACAACCACAGGGAGGACATGCAGACTCCGCACAGAAGGCACCCCAGTCAAGGATCGAACCGGGTAACCTCTTGCTGTGAGGCGACAATGCTAACCACTTCACCACCGTGGCCGCCCTGAATGAATAATGCCAACTGTTCTGCAATAACACATGGACAAATACCAATAACACCAAGGTAAACTGTGTACATCAAGATTGTCTTGATTTAACCATTGCGGTACAACTGTATGCATTCAGGCTGTAAGGTAAGGTGCTGCAGTCAAGTATGTCACTGTATGTAGAATGCAAATATAATGGCTGCCAAATGTCTTATTTAAGATGTACAGTACCATTCAATGCTGTGTCTAGGCCAATATTGTTCACATAATACTCTATTATCCACAAACAGTAGGTAAGCAAGGTATATGGGTGAGGTAGCCACCTTCATGATCTGATATTGTTTGTTGACTTCGCAGATATTTCAAACCAATAACAATATATTGTGTACACCTGCATTCTATATACTAATGCATAAATTACCTACTATCTCTGTCATGCTTGTATTTCATGCATGTGTGTTCTACTATCATTGCAGTCTAGTATACAACTGTAGTACTTCTACCAGGTCATATATTGGTTCCTGGTGAGCTCTAGGCAAATATCAGTCAGTTAGTAGTCAGTGTCAGCAGTGACTCAGTAGCTCAGTTTGTTAAATGCTCTGGCTGTAGTACATTTTGCCACACACAGACCAGGGTTCGAATCCAGTGTTATATAACACTAAATATTACAGTTTCAGTCATGTAATGTTTACAAATTATTTATCCACAGGAACTACAGGTAAATGGGTGAGGTAACCCATATTATGAGTATATAATTGTGTGTTTAGATGTTGCAGACTGTTAAAATCATTAGCAAGAATTTGAAAGTACAGCATAACATAAAGAAAATAAATATAATAATAATAATAATAACAATAATAAAATACAATGAAATAAAATGTGTATCTTGGTATGGTTGTATGCCTGGAGTGTCTTGTGCAGCCAATTCATACATTCCATGCAGATGTCCTCTACAGTCACTGCTACTGGGTTTTATCCCCATGCCTGCCAAGCAAGGCATGATAGTTGTTTAGTTTCTGTACTGTACACATACGTGTCTCTCAGGTACCTGTCACATAATGTAATTAGTAGTGTGCAATCGATCTGTCACAGGATTACCATCAGAAGGATTACCTACATTGCAAAGTATCACTACATCAGCCCACAGTACACCTTGGTAGTTATATAGGTCCAGCTGATGTGTAAGTGTTCTGTGCAGTTGTGTATCTGCAGTTGTTACTGCTTGGCCCGTACTGTCCCATGCAAATAGCTTGAGAGGTATGTACATGCTACAGCAGCTATAGGGGACTGGTACACATAAAGAAAGGACAGACCCATAGAGTAGATAGTAGTACTTTTGTCAAATAAATAGCCTATAATGGTACTAATGGACTGTTTTTCTCTCTCTCCCTACCTCTTATCTTCATTTATTTAATATGGTTATCCATTGGTTATGGTTTACTATTAACATATGTTGTTAAATTAACTGTATTTTGGGGCATGTGTCTTATTATTGTTAAGTATTATAATGGTTGCATAGTAACATTTCTTGTTGAATTACCTATTTTTTGGCCTTATGCTGTAACTCTTACTAGCATGCTGTTAATATATTGACTGTTCTGTCATTTATTGTTGTGTTTCACATAATATGCATTGATATGTAATTGGGTTAGTCCCATTGTTGTGGCATGGTGTTACTACTAACCTATGTTTTATTCATAACTAACCTATACTTATTGCTATA
Organism: Protopterus annectens; assembly: GCF_019279795.1. NCBI lineage: Eukaryota > Metazoa > Chordata > Ceratodontiformes > Protopteridae > Protopterus > Protopterus annectens. The sequence goes on from NC_056737.1 coordinate 893,381,032, forward strand.
CCTTCATCACCGCAGCATGTCAGGATAGGCTGGTTCCCGATGATCTGCCTACCTTGCCTCAACTGGCCGTGGCACCAGGTCCTAGCATGTCTGGGACCCAGGCCAGTGATGCCTCCTCCCCTGCTCCTGAACCACCTGTGGTGTCAGGTGGAACCACCTCAGAGGAAGGGGCCTGGCCTCCCTCTGGGAGTGGTGGCAGAAGGACTGCAGTCACCCAAATACAACTGCTAGTCACTGTGTGCAGGATCATTCATCAGACCTATGAACATCGTCTACGCCCAGTTGAGGGCACACTGGCCAACCTGGTAGGGCCAGCTGGCCTTGTTGCCCAGCCTCAAAGGAGCAGTGTCAAGTGTTCATGGATGGGGATGTGCTGCCATCTGGAGGCACATGCAACTACAATTCCACAACATCCTCCCCATCCAAGGTGTTTACCCCCTCATGTGTCACACACTGTCCCTGTCTGCTGTCTTGTCTGTCTGCTATTGCATCCTCTCCTACCCAACTTACCTCCCCCACATGTACCTATGTTCCTTCCCCAACATTCCCCTCTCTCCTTAAAAAAATGGGCATCTGTCCCACAAAAAAATATTGCCCCATCCATAGCTCTTCATTTCACACACATGTCCACTGGACACAACTAATTTGGTCCAATTGGCTTGACAACGCATTTATGTTGTCCTAACCCCTCTCTCTGGGGTTTGAGAGTCCAAGTTCATCTACAAAACATGTCAAAATGCACAGCTGTTCCTGTACAAGAATTGGATAGCTATGGTTCTTTCCTACTCCCATCCTACACATCCCTGCCTGCCTTTTACATTGTTTTTCCCCCTACTTGCTCCCATTTCACCACTTTCCTATCACCCCCTTTTTCTTTTATTTATATTTTTTAGTGTGGGTTTGTGCAGAATTGTGCAGAGCAGTGCAGTATGTTGCATCATGCCGCTTCACTTAGCTCAGCTTAAATGAGCTTTAAAGAGCTTTAATGTCTATATGTGTCTATTACATTGTTACTCACATGTAGAAAATAAACATCTCTGCCAAGTGTCAAACCCTGGCCACCTCTCAGTTATAGCATACTGCATTAAACCACCATACTACACAGGCTTTAGATTAAATAGGTGTTTTCAGCAAAGCACACCGCTTGCTACTTATAGTCATTATATATGTTACTGAAATAAAAATCTCATGTGAAAAATGGGAGTGTACCCTGGACTCTGGTGCAATAATAATAATAATGAAGACATACTAACGAATGTAACTGAGGCCTGTGATAGCAGGTATATGTGCTCTTTTATCAGCAACTTGTGGAATGACACCTGCTAAGGCAGCAATGGCAAGTATATGTACAACTGGGACCCTGGTGCAGAAATACAACCATATAAAGCCGTGCACATACTCATGGATATAGAAATGTTTCTCACAGCATGTATATGTGCACATATATCTTGCAAATACACATGCTTTTGCAGTGTCTCAGTAGCTTAGTATGTTAAATGTCTTGCATACAGTACATTTTGTCAAACAGAGTCCTGGGTTCAAATCCAGTGTTGTGTTGCACTTCAATTACATCATTGTGAAGACAGCAAGTTATGACTGAGTCATGCAATCTTACTCCCCAAAGGTTACTACTACTTAATTAACTGCTACCCAGTTTTGCAAGAAAAGGCCTCCAGGCAGAGACACAATGCACATATCCATATACCTAACTATATGTCGCCTACTACTCTGTTAGTTGCACTGTTGCCTAACAGACATACCTTATGCACATGCCCCGATTGCACTGTATAGAATACTCTTGCCCTGGCTCTGCCATAATGACAGGCCTGACACAGCTAACACAGTTACATGTACAGCTTGAGGTCCACCAGAGTGTTCACACCCCCATGTGTTGTAGGCTGCAGCATACACAGCTTTATGTAAAGGTAACTGCTACAGACCTACCATACCTCCCAACCCCCTAGAATAAGGGATCCAGACACAGCCATACTTAATCAGGGGGGCAAAGGCCCAAAGATAGGGACATACAGTTTGCCCCTACAAAGATAGTAAGTTGCTAGAATAACAGCTATTGCAGTAGCATACATAGTCTGACAGGTATGAAGTGTGATACACACATGTGTCTCTTCCCTTACTGACCTCAGCCCACAGTGATTGCCAGTGCACTGCCAGATGACCACAATGGTATGGGACACTGACCACACATATGACGCAAAACTCTGGACATACTTTGTAAATCTCTACAGTGGATGGTATTTGTACCTACCCTCTGTGATGCTGTAGTCTCCACACCTCAGTAATGTACATCTCAAAAACTAAGACAGGGGTCAAGGCCTACATGAAGGCCTTATATATTGCACTGTGGTGGCATGTTATTGGCTAATGATAGTGCAATACAGCTGTTTTGGCTGCAGTTAGTAATTCTGAGCCACAGATTGGTGCAGAAGCAATTACCTGCTAATGAGCAGTACCTTACTCATAACATCCAAGTGACGCCTCCAGGTACATCTGCAGTTAACTCCTACTGACACCTCTGGGTGTCAAATATTGCTTGTGCATATTTGCATCAATAATTCCCAAACCATGCCATGTACAAGGTTTTAAAAGATTTCATCTTAAAGCATACACAATGGCAAACTCAACTGCATCAATATTTGACCTCTGTCTAGTGCAGGTAAATAGATATTAACTGTTGTTTTTATGATATTAATTTATATAATCTTCACAATTTTCTAAATATCTCAATAAACAAACAAGTAACACAGACAGAACTCCTTAGCCTTATATGAAAGATCTCAGCTAGATGAATAAAATGTTGCTGACAGTATGTGTGTAACTTGAGTGGTTGCTGAGATATTGTAAGTTGTTTACAAAATATTATAAATGTAATAGTTACTGTGTTTATTGTGACTTATAAAATCTGGCTTAAGACCTAGAACCTAAAGAATACTGCCACTATAAAAATAGTTTGTGCTGAAGAGTTTGCCATTTATACTTCTTTCATAACCGCTATGGTTCCAGAAATATGAACATTTGTTTGAAATATGAGGACAATTTATTCTGTCAAAAGGCTTAGGTTCCGCCCATTGGAAGTTACAGTCCAAACTTCCTGAGCTTTATTGGAGTGAATGAGTTAAACAGGCAACCAGCTGGTTATGGGGAGCAGGTCTGTATGAGACTTAACACACACACAGAGAGTGTATCAAAAGATTACTGGAAGCAAAGTTCAACAAAGGAGTACTGCACTCCACAAGGTATGTAATAGATTTCGCCATATAACAAGATGTGATGGGAGGATGTAGGTATGAGGAATAGGGATTAGAGCAGTAAGTCTGTCTTAGATCTATGGTGATGACATGTCATTTATACTCTGCTGTCCTACACCTACATGCATGCCTCCCAACTGTCCCTGATTTCAATCACATCTCAGCTCTGTCCCTGTCAATCCCACCTACAACAATTGGCTGTTGTAGAAAGCTAGTGGGTTACACATAGTACATAATGACAATAAGGGAGGGTGTACACCCCTATAATGTCAAACAATATACTGTAATTCACCTCCTCTCATTCTGTTCCTGTCGCACATAATCAGTTCTAACATTGCAAAGCTGTCCCTGAATGTTCCTGATGTACTCTGGCTAAGTCCCTGTTTCTGTTGACATTTGTCCCTGTTTGGTTGAGAGCTATGCCTAACATACCTGTCAACCTCCTACAGCAAGAATTCAGGATAAAGCCATAATTAATGGGGGTACAAAGGCCCAAACTCAGCGACAGTGTTTATGTATTGCTCATACAAAATAAGAACGTGAATAGACTAAACTGATATTACTGTTGCATAACTGTGTTCTGAATGGTATGATGTATGAAACTCAGATGTTTTTCTTTATTTTCTGATATCAGCCATCAATGATTGACCAACCATTTGTCAGAAATCCACAAGTTTGTGTGAAAATGACCAAGACTATGGGCAAACATCTTGACAGTCTGCAAACATCTGTATAGATGTGAGGTATGATGCCTACAGGGAACATATACTACAGCAGATTTGCATTGCTGTCTGTCATTGTTGCCCACTGGTGTTGCTGGACTGTCCCCATATAGTCATTGTAATAACACACTGCTATTTGTCTGACAGCAGCTGTATGACATATTAATGGCAGTTTGCCTGTAGGGCACTCACCACAGCAGACTGCAGTGATGGGTGTAGGAACATACAGCAGAATCTGTCACGGCACACGGGGATATTCCCCAGTACTGCTACTTTCTTGGTGATAACCACACATGTAGTTTATTGCCAGACTGTAGGGTATGACATAGAAGGGAGCTGTGGATAGTGCAGGCCATTATGGGTGTGCTGAATCTGTACGTAGTGGTCATCCATATATCTGGTCCTGTAATGTGTTCCCCTCTTGTTCTCTTTCAGGAACCATGTACAGCAGGAGACATACACCCTTCCCAACTACAGAGAATGGCATTATACTAGATGGACTGAGACACCAATATTAGATCTTATTGTCCAGGGTTAGGCACAATTGGGAACACTGGGCAGCATTTTGGGCAGACCTTGTGCAGGTTATCAATCAGATTGGCCAACTGACAGGACTTATGAGCAGGTCCAACACCAGGCCACAGATATGGTGCATGCTGCATGACAAAGGGCAGCTGCTGTTGCCAGGGATCATGCCACCACTGATGGAGAGCCTGCAATGGAACAACCACTCTTAGCCACAGAGGAATTCCTGGTGAACCTAGGAACAACCAACAGCTCCCAGGCATCCATCACGCCATACATCGTGGAGGTAGGTGCCACAGTGCCCACAGAAGAGGAGCGTCCATGTAAGCTTGCCATGTTCACAAGTGTAATACTGTATCACTCATTGTGGCAGGCTATACATACTAGTACATGGGTGTCAGCTCTATCTGCATTGGGGGGTATGGGTTTTATGCCCAGTTGTGCACATGCTCAGAATTTCAGCAATATAACCATTATCACAGTAACTATTGTACATGTGGATATATACACAAATGACCTTGTAGTGCTGTAACAGTGGGTGGTGCTGACAATACCTCTCCCTCACCTTTTCATAGATCCATCAAGTGTGGCCAAGTCCATGGTTCTGTACCTGGTAAGTGTGATACTGTTGTTTTAAGGATCATATATACCCTAAGAAAGTTAAGGGTTGCTATTTTGTACAACCGTTGTACTTAGCCAGAGTAGAACATTTGTATATTCCATTCTGGAACAGTTAACTGCAGTGCATAGACTGAGTAATCACAGGTGTGTAATTGTATAAACATTAACACATTTGCACATATAATTATCAGTGACTAAGCAGCCTGTTATACATGAGGCATGTACTCCAAGATGCCTGTTCAAATACAACAGGGAGATGGTACATACCTGAGGTAGTGATACTACTACTGGCATATCATTCTCAATATAGATGTACTGGGTTTTATGTTTAGTTCTATCACATACACTGTCATGTTGCATACAGTACAGGTGTATTGTACTGGCAACATTAACTGGATATAGCTTAAAAGTGCATGTTATAATGGGCCTGACTTGTATGTGTATGTTGTTGTGAGTTTGTCTGTTGTGCATGGGAACAGAGATGTGAAGATGTGGAACTTGTAATGCAGTTGTGGATCCTGATCTGTATGAGTCTGTGTGGCTTACCATACATAATAGTGCAGGTAGTAATGTACTGCTGTTGTTTTGCTTCTCACAGGTAACTGGGGGGGGGGGTTGGAGTCTGTCCCCCTCACAACCTGATGTCAGTGTCTCATCGGATGCTGCTGACGATGATGACCATAGTGAGGCACAGGCAGGATTGTCGATGGATGAATCTGTCTCAGAGGTTGACAACCCTCTTCTGCCCCCATTGTCACCACACACAGTCAGTATGCCCACACATACCCAGTCCCCAGAGGCCGCAGATATTAGACAGTCAGAGGGTGGCAACATTGAACAGAGCAGTGTGACAACTATGGCATCAGTGAGTGTAGACACTGGCCATAGCCAAGAGCTGGTGAGGTCCTACACATGCAGACTGACAGGGGTGCTCATAGACTGACTGCTGTCCATCCACCACTTGTTTCAAGTGACACATCATGGGTCACTCACCCCACATTTCGGTCCACCATGGAGGCACAGGCACATTCTGAATGCAACACTAGATGGATGCTTAGTGTTATAGTCTGACATCTGTGACTGTCTCCACCACATTGGGGACACCCTGGATCAGTTCACTGCTGTAGTGGATAGAAAGTGGGCTGAGACATTGTCTGTCTTTGACCGCACAATGTCTGTGCTGGAACATTTGGTTGGATTTGGGCATAGGACATATGGATGAAGGTCAGCAACACCATCCAGATCAAAAGAGGTCATCGTGCCCCTCTACGCACCACTCATCAGACCCATCATAGAGTACAATGCCCCATTTGGGATGTACCTTACAAGACACCTGCAACAGCTGCAAAGACCACATAAGTACCTCACCAAGAGGATCACTGGCCTCAAACAGATGCCCTATGCAGCTCGACCAAAGAAACTCAAGCTGCACTCAGTTGCATACCGCCTACTCAGAGGTGATCTCTGCCCGACATACAAGGCCATGTCCAACCCAGAATTGATGGACATGCTACACCTAAAGAAAACCATATCCCCTCGAGCCACATGCTCTAGGGATCTAAACCTCACCACAACAATAAATAGGATGTACTGGAGAGATAGATTCCTGCCCCAGATACTTCCCATGTTCTGGAACAAGATTCCAATCTACATTAGGCAGAGATCCTTGCTAACCCTCTTCAAGAGAAACCTTGACGAGTGGATGGGAAACAGAAAGTTTACCCCCGGGGATCACTTCAATGGCTCTGCTGGACAGAGGCACAGGGAACTAATCTAAGGTAGCGGCTAAAGCCAACACATCCTGGCTAGGCCTATAAATGCCTTCGGGCAGATAGCCTAGTACCTACCTATGAACCTATGAACCTATGAGTCCATGTGGCCATGCACAGTCACGCTCCTGTAATAGTAGTAGTACCTACAGTGCTACAGAGGGAAGTGTGCTGTCCACATCATGATGTGGCAGGCCATGGGCACGTGATCCTGGATGGTCCCGTGGGGGACACATCCCCAGCATTTTGCAGTCACTGTCAGGTACTAGCACCACTTTTGACCTTGGGCATGGTGGTGTCAGTGCTACTCCTGGCAGAGCCATTTCATGTGTTCATGATGGGAGACAGTGAGCTGTCCACTCTACCATGTAGGGTCCACAGCTGTCCAACATACACACATGTAGGGCTAACATTGAGCTTGACTGTGTATACACACGCACACACACACACACACACACACACACACACACTCAAACACCACTGTCACATGCAGATCACCAGCAGACACACATGGCACATCTCCATGGCCCATCTAACCCACACCCCTTCCTGACTCACACACATGCTGTCACCTGTTTAGCCCAACCTAGGGCTCTGCACCCCCATGTCACACCCTGTGCATGTGATGATACCTGTGCCACATCCCTGCCATCTGTGCCATCAACTGCAGGGAAATGCAAATATGTGTCTGATGCACAGGGTAACTATGTTACTTTACATGTACTTGTGTAGTGCAATATTGTTTTGCCATAGCACTTGTGGGCCACTACAAGTATTGTATGCTGGCATGTGTCATGACTACACATTAGACTTTGTGTATCTTTGTTGCATGATGTTAGACTGGAAGTAGTGTTACAGAATGACATGTGTGTTACGGACCTGTGTATGTGTCTATTCCAGGAGTCTGAGGGGTTAAACAGTGGTCACATGGCAGCAATACAGCAGAACAGGATGGCATGGTGGCACAGAAGAAATATGATGTCAGCAGGGTAAGGCAGAATATGTGCATGGCACCCTAGATACATATATGTAGAACAGTCTATCAGGGACAATGGGGGCAGTCAGCGTATTCATCCATTCTTACTTTGTGATAAGGTCTGCTACCCTCAATACGTGTCACCTGGATTTTCTGAGCATACAAATCTAGAAGGTGGCAGACATCAGTTATGCTCATGTACAGGAGGGCAATTTAGAGGCCAGCAGCTAGTCACATGCCCATAAAATAAATAACCATTGCACAGAGAAACTCATATGGACATGTCCTTAGTGCTGTAAGGGGATATATTTATACATACACACACACACACACACACACACACACACACACACACACAGTTGGCTGATGTGAGATTAGAACCCCTTCGTATCTACTATTACACACTACAGCTCGCATTACTTATCACATGCACCACAGAGTTTATCTGATATTAGACTGTAAGCCAGCACCTTTAAGATGGATGACATCAGCAGGCCTTGTAAAGCAGGCCAATGTAGAGGCCAGCAGCTAGTCACAGGGCCTTAAAATTCATAACCATTGCACAGAGATAGGTCAGATGGGCATGTCTGTCATGCTACAAGGGGATATATTTACACACACAGGCAGGTGCAAGATTACAAACAAATTTTAAATTTTGAGTTCTGTAAGCTTGGGAAACTTTGGCAGAGGTGTCAAAAATTATGTAATGTGAAATGACTCAGCAATAATGTGTATATCAATTTAAGACTATCTCAGAGAGAAAGAACTGAGCATTTTATATTTTGTCTGAAGCTAACAACAACTCACCAGGCAATTGCTTTACTCTGTATGTAAGTAGTATTTAGAAGTTAGTATTTCTCTTAGATAGAAATATAACCAAATTACCCTAGCTATTTTCTATATCTAAGTCAGACTGTCCTACAATATTGTTTTAAAGTTTCCTGTGATATCTGAACTCTTGATTAGCACTGTGTTGAATTGATGAGGATTTGTCTAGTGTTTTTATTATTTATTATTAAATATTTTTAAACCTTTCAACTGTGGCTATTTTGTGTTGAGATAATGTAAGCTCTTAGAGAATACTTGCATATATTTGGTGATACTGTCCAAACACTCCAATAGTCTTGCTGTTCGGCACACTTACTATTTGGATAACGTAATATTACACAGTGAAATGTATCACCCTTTGGGAAGGGCTTTATAGTAGCTGATATTAGTGGTTGGTGGCAGTCGGTACTACCTTATAGTCTGGGCAGAAAGTGGGCACAGCTGGAGAACCTGTGCCAGCCTTCCCCAGAAGTGTCTGTGTGTTTGTATAAAAATCAAATCTTAAAGTGAGTGTGTGTGTGTGTGTGTGTGTGTGTGTGTGTGTGTGTGTGTGTGTGTGTGTGTGTGTGTGTGTGTGTGTGTGTGTGTGTGTGTGTGTGTGTGTGTGTGTGTGTGTGTGTGTGTGTGTGTGTGTGTGTGTGTGTGTGTGTGTGTGTCAGCTACCTGGGCAGGGACATGAAGCACTGGTTGGATAGAGACGGTACTGGAGGTTTTAGCTTGATCGCTAGGCTGAGATCTGGACCCTATAGCTGTGCCAGTGGGGAGTCATATTGGGGATCTGGAGAGAAAGGGAGAAACCAGCCCCAGACTGACTGTGATATCTGTGTGCTCTTCAGGGAAATTGTACTTTACTGTGTGTGTACTTGTTATACCTCCAATGTGGACGCCCCTCACTGGTGCTAGTGGTGAGGATTGAGGCTCTTTGATTACTGGGCCAGTGCTCGGGTGTCACATATGTACAGATATATTTTCACATAGCAGGTCTTTGGGCAGAAGAGGCAACAGACTTAGGCTCAAGTTAGCCAGGTGTAGAGCATGCCCAGTGTGACTGTCAGTCCTTACAAGGTGACTGCAGGTGAGAGCTACCTGTACTCCAGTCCGGGATTATGTGTGCTGCAGGCCATTCACTGCTGCACCTGTTTCCACAGTGCAGTACTTCCCTGATATTGTCTAAGGCATTCCTCAGCTGTTTGCTGTACTTAACATGTGACTGATACCTCTCAACTGTACAGATATTCACAGAATGTCCTGATTTTTGCCTCATATTTTTGGTCCATCTTTCATAACATTGTGGTTTTCAGGCATATTAGTGGCACATCATTAAAGATTTAAGTTAAAATATAAAAACAGACATTTCAGTTTCAGACTCCATACACACCAGGAGAATCATGCTAATGCAAGACCTGTTATTCTGTCAACTGTCTACATTTGTAAGAGCAATATTTAAAACATGTCCCTATTTTTGGGCCTTTGTCCCACTTTTATTCATGGCTTTGCCCAGATATCTTGCTCTAAGAGGTTCAGAAGTATGATATGACTGGGGTACAAGATGTAACACTACACACAGGGTGACAGTCTGCATACCTCTCACTGCACTTGTTTTTGCAGAATGTCCGACATTCTGTCCCATATGTCTGCTCTGTTCCTCATACATTTGTGGTTTTCTGGTAATACACTGTACAGTGCAGTCACTGAATTGTTGTAACTACTGACACATTTAAGTGACAGCCTTTACATCCTGCAGCTAATCTGTCCTGTTGCAACATGCTGTTATACTAGCCAACTTCTAGGTTACTCAGAGCACATGTAATGTCTGCTGTAGTTTTAGCCCTTTGTCCCCCCAATCTCTCTGGCTTTGTCCAGCTTTCTTGCAGTAACAGATTGAGTAGTTATGACAGTTTATGGGAATGCCACCATATGAGTACCTCATAGTCAAAAGATGTAGATGCTGCCTGATTTAAACCATCAACACCATCACCCATGCTAATGTCCCTAGCCCAGTGTGACACACCAGCTGCCAGACAGAGAGGTTTAATTCCACACAGTATCAACAGCATACAGACATACATTGTAACCTCTGCATTATGTGGGAAATGCAATGTGTGGCCAGGTTCTATGTCACAGCCCTAGAATTGTCTGGTCTGCTGATGTATCATTGCAGACGTACAGTTACAGCAGTTATATGGGAACACTAATGTGTTGGGGGATGACCAGCCCATGCTCTGCTGGCATACACAGTCATTCGACTGTTCTGTGACCCTACTGTTTGGCAATTTCCTTGAATAATGTAGTGGGGTTTCCGGCCATGTGGCCTAGTGAATATTATGGGCCACATACTATTGGCCAGAGTACCTGTTGTCCCAAGTGGCTGTTAGATCTCTGCAAGTAGCCCAATAGTCCACTATAGTCCCTTGCATACATGCTGCAGGTCCATACATATGCTACTATATTCTAATACCCCTCATAAGTGGTGATTAGCTGTTTGACTTACCTTGCAAATGCAGCAGTTGATAGACCTGTAGTTTGGGACTAACTCTGTCTGATGCATGCAATCCACAGCCAATACATGGTAAGGTACAGGTTGTGTGGGCTGGCTGGCATTATTTTTACTAATATGTATGTAAGTCTGAGTAAGGTGTCAGTCCCTAGGGCCCTAGGTTGTCAATGCATGTGTTATGCTTTGTCTCTTGACCAAGGCCAGGCCATACTGGGCAGGCCTATGTCTGCCCACAGGGACAAGCTCAGGGATTTCCTCCTTGGAGTCTGCCTGTGGGTGTGGCTGTGGGTTCCTAGGCACTGGTGGGGGGCTGTGTATCCCTTCCCTTTTCTGATCCTGCTGCAGCTTGTTTCCACAGGATTATATTGTGTAGCATGGCACATACTGTGAACATGTGTGGACATGTGGCTGGAGAGCACTGTAGGGTTCCATGAAATATATCGAGGTACCTGAACCATGACTTCAGCAGCCCAAACACATGCTCTATGATGTTCCTAGTTTGTGTGTGTGCTGCATTATGGCATTCTTTGGTGGATGGGTGTGCATTTCTGATGGGTGTCATCATCCACGGTTCTGATGCATAGCCAGCATCCCCCAGTAAATGGCCATATGGGATGTCCCTCCTAACAAACATCTGATACAGCTGTGATACGTGGCAGATATGGGAGTCATAATAATTGCCAGGGCTGCCAGCACACACATTCATGATAATGCCCTGGGCATTGCACATGGCCTGGCAGTTGATGGAGTGGTACCCATTGCAGTTGACATAGATTCTACCCTCCTCACTGGGTGGTGCCTTGATGTGTACATGAGTGCAATCTATGGTACCCAGTACATCAGGGTAGTGTGCTACATGGTAGAAGTGTTGCATACTGCTGGCCCTTGCCTCAGGGGTGAGGGGAAAATAAATGTGCTCACTGGCATGTGGTAGCATGGCATCCAGGACCTGGTGGAGTACCCTGGATGCTGATGCCTGTGGGACCCCCATCATGTACCCAGTTGGTCCTTGGAATGTACCCATATCTAGTATCCTAAGAGCCACACATGCATTTGTTTCCACTGGGATGGGTTCCCCTCCTTTGGCTCTGGGTCTGAGTTGAGGTCGGCAGAGCTCAGTGAGTTCTTGTAGTATGTCCTTGTCCACCTTGTAATGCTCTACAATCTCCAGCTCATGTAGCCCCTGGAAGGTTACCCTGAGCTTGAACACTCTTCTCCTTCTCAGTCTAGGCTTATGGTTAGCAGCAGCAGCATTGACCCCAGCATATAGCACATACATATGTAGCAGACCTGCAGCAGCCCTTAGCATTTCTTCAGTTAAAAATCCCAAGTCTGTACTCTACTGGTGCAGAGTATGGGGGTGAAATTAGATTGCATGGTTTCTGCAACCTTTATATTGCTCTGCTGTAGGTACAGCCTTTCTGATTGGCTACCTATGATGCATTCCACCTGCCAAGTGCATCATTAAGGACTGTTAATGGCCCTAGCTCAAGTGGAACAGGGGTCATCAGTAATTAAGATATCATAGCCTTTCTCAGCCAATTTTTTTTTTAACACCCCTCCTCACTCAGCACTGTGGCGTGCCATGCAAACATGTTCTGCAAAGGTAAACAATGCTCAGCAGTCACTGTACACACCCCATGAAAGGTCACGCTCAGCACAGTGGCGCACTGTGCAAACACACTCAAACCTGTTGAAACAAGTGCCCCAAAGGTAAACAAAGTTTATCAGAGACTGTACACACACACCTGCTCAGCAGAGCAGTGCGCCACTCAAACAGGCACTGCTGTGCTCCAATGAGCTTTAAAGATTGTGGACACACCCTTTTTTGATGTCAGCTACCCTACCTCTTATGTGAAGACCAACATGGTTCTCTACCTACACAGATGGGATTTGCAGACATGGATACCTATTTGTGCTATTCAGTAACCCCAGTTCATTTGCATAGAGATCCGTGCACACAACCTGGGAAATACACAATTCCAGGCCCTGCCTTGTTAGCAACCACAGCAGTCTAAAATTGTACATACTCCATGCAGGGTCCTAAAATGCATTACTGTCACATACTACTAATTTTCATTTTTACACTTTTTAATTTTTTTTTCTTAACAGCATGTTTGCACACTGTGGTGCACTGCACAAACATAACCTGATTATTAAATATATATATATATATATATTCCATTAGGTTTTGGACACACATTGGATAGTTTTGCACATATCTGTGTCTGTTTTGCTATTTCTGTCCTTCTTACTGCACTTTTACAGCCCCTGTTCACCGTTTAACATCCTGTACATGGAATTCTTCCATGTACATTTTGGACACCAGTATGGGGTCTGCAGGACTGCCTAACTGCTTGCTGGATCACTCTACCACCCTCATTTGCATGCAATTCACCTGCTTATGAGGTGATTTGCATGTCATGGACACTACAATGTTGGCACGCTCATGCTCGCCCCTCAGCTCTGTTTACTGGATTGCAAACCTGCTTACTTTCATGTAAGCAGTACGCCACTATGCCTACACAGAAAATAAATCTGTGTAGGCTTTATTAAATTTCCCCCTATAAAAAAGTATTTGACAGTATCCCACATTCATGGATAAAAGACTGCTTAAAAATATATAAGGTGTGTGCTACACTGATCTGATACATTACAGCGACCATGAAACAGTGGCAAACCACTTTGCAGTTAAGTCATGATAAAGGACAAATTATTTTTCCAGGGATAAAAATTCAAAGGGGGATATTCCATGCTGACTCTTTGTCACCACTGCTCTTTTGTCTTGCCTTTAGCCCATTAAGCTGTCTACTTAACAGATTAGGTTATGGCTATAATTTGGCTTCCAGAAAACAACAAAGTGTAAAGACTTCTCATCTTCTTTGTGTAATTGATTTAACATTATATAGTTCATCAGATGAGGAACTGAAAGCACAACTGCAAGTAGCAAAAACATTTTTAGATGATATAAGAATGTCATTTGGCCTTGATAATTGTGCAAAAGTGACCTTTAAAGCAGGAAACTGCAGCACCAAGAAAATATCAGTCTGGGACAGGAATGTGATATAAAAGAACTTGAGCAAGAGGGAGTGTATAAGTATCTGGGAATTGATGAAGAATCAATAATAAAACATGAACAAATGTGGATAAATCTTAGTAAGGAGCATTTTAGAAGATTAAAATTAATACTGAAAACAGCTTTGACATCTAGGAACAAAGTCCAGGCAATAAATCAATTTGCTCTTCTTCTCCTAACTTACAGTTTTGCAGTGTTTGACTGGTGCCAAAAGGTATTGGAAAAGTTGGACAGGAAAACATGAAAAATGCTTCATGCTTATCAAATGAAAAATCAGTGTATACCAATATTATATATTCCTCATTCTGAAGGAGGTATGGGCTTCCTCAAAACTGATTACATGTATAGATCTGCAGTCATAGGACTGCTTACATATCTGCTGACCACACAAGATCCAAAGATAGTGAAAGTCTTGCAACATGAGGAGAATAAGTCTTAGGTGACTTCCCTGCTTAATTTAGCAAAAGCATATCAGCGTCAAGCAGGAATGGAAATCAAACCAGAAGTAGATAAAAATCAGGCAGCCACTGAATGTGCCAAAAAACAAAAGAAAGAATATAATGTGAAGGACTAGATGAGAAGGCAAGAAATGTGCAAAATGCATAAATATAGTTGCAAGTATAGAAAACTTCTGGAAGAACCTCATGTTCATCAGGAACAAATGCAGGAATGGTTAAGGAGAGGTGAATTCAAACCAAGAGATGAAAGTTTAATATTGGCCACCCAACATAGTGGGCTACATACACGCTGGTTTACAAAGTCCATTGAACATGTGGGAGAAACAGACAAATGAAGGTTTTGTAAAACTGAATTGGAAACAGTCACACACCTTGTTGCTGGTTGTGACATACTAATGGCAGAAGGACTGTATACTGAAAGGCATAATAATGTGGCAAGACTGTTGCATTGGGGGTTGTGCAATCACTATAATATTGCAGTAGCTGAAGAGCATTGGAAACATAAACCACAAGGCATTATAGAAAATGATGAAGTTTATATCACATGTGATCACCCATTACCAACAGCTCAAAAACACATGTGAGAAAACCAGATATAGTAGTCCAGGAAAAGAAGACAAAAGTAGCATTGATCATTAAAATTGCTACACCCAGTAACTACAGTGGCTTGTGTACAGAGATACACAAAGTCATCAAATACCAGAATTTACAGGCAGAAATTATGGTAATGTGGAAGAAGGATACTCAGACAGTTGCAATAGTAGTAAGGGCAATGGATCGTATAAAAAAGAATTTACAATCGTACTTAAATATGTTACCAATACATGTAACTCCATATGAATTGCAGAAGGAGTCAATTATGGGCAAATTGGAAGTGCTATGAAGAGCACTTCTGGCTAACACTAAAGACTGAAACAATACTAATTTCATGAACTTTAATTATACTTTGAGTTAGGGATGGGGTCCATTCCCATCATAGTATTAGAAACCCAAGACTTGGAGAAATTAAACCGGGAAACATAAAACTATTTCCACTTGTTGTACAGTATTTTTCTAAAGAAGAAGGGGTGGTAAATGGCCTTTTGGACTTCCATGAAGACACTGATGAATCTGCCCAGACCATATCACAACAGTTATTGTACTTTATGGAAAATCACTCCTTGCCATAGAGCAGCATTTCAGCATATGGGGCTAATAATGAGAGTTTCAACTGTGGAAAGAAATCTGGTGTGTATACCAGATTAAAAGAAAAGTGCCAATCACTTCAGAAGGCTAACTGTGGTACCCACATAATTCATAATGCAGCTAAAAAAGCTGGAGCACAACTACCTTATGACATGAAAGTGTGTGGGATAAAACTTTTTAGCCATTTCTCAGGTTCTGCCTCAAGGACAAGAGACTTGAAAGAGTTCTTTGAGTTCTGTGGAATGGAATTTGAGAATCTCTTAAGGCATGTACCAACAAGGTGGCTGTCACTCCTGCCAACCATTGACAGAGTAGTAAAAATCTACCAGTGCTCCAGTCATATTTCCTCTCCTAGGGAAAAAAGGAGACCCTCACCCCCGCAGATATGGCTGTTCTTTTTAGATAATAAGCATGGTGAGAATACATGATACTGCCCCAGTACTAGTATATTAGGAAAAGCCGCACTTATTAACATGGAGACAATTTTCAGTGACGGTACCTCTCCAGGAAAAAAAACTGCAGGCAAGAGCAGAAGATGCTTTCTTTGGTGGAGAGCTTATGGCACTTATAAACACATTAGACAGCACTTTTTTAACAAGCTGAAAAGAGACTTCAGCATGTTCTTGGAGACAGCAGTCAAGTACTTAGAACAGTGTTTTGATTTTAGTGAAAACAACTACCTGTTTATACTGTCTTAGTTATCTTTAACTGAGCAGTTTGCATTCAGTGACTTAACCAATGTGTCCTCTGCCTAAAGCCTGTAGGATGTAGATGGAGACAATCTTTGCCAGGACTATTTCACAATCAAGCCCTTTCTCCAAGAATTATGTACCACAGAATTATCACAAGAAAAAAATGTGATTAAAGCTTTTCAGAGAAGGGCCTGAGCTGACTGCATCATATCTGGTAATTGCTAAGGTATTATCTATACCAACATACAATGCATTTGTGAAGAGAGTTTTTTTTTTCTTGGTTAAAACTTCATTGACAGATGTGCAAAAATTATTATGGTATGGACTTGTTAAAAACTGAGCTAATGAAGTCTGTAAATTATAGGATGAAATGCAGGGATTTTTATTCAAATATTATATCAAGCCGTGTACTTCTTCATGTCATCAAATCTAATGCAAAATACACATTTAAAAATAAACAATTGATTTATTCTAGTTTGTTTGCAGTGTGTAGTATGTAAATATTTATAAAATAGTTATGGTTAGTTTAATAAGTCAAATTTAGAGGTTTTTGCTTTAATTTACAATAAATATACTCTTGTTTACTTATACACATTTAAAAAATATTTTGCTTGTGTGCAGAATATAGATTTTTAGTTTTCTACTTCAAAATAATTATGGTTTGTGTAATATGCAAAATTTACAATTTTCTTCTTTAAATAAACATATTGTCTGCTTGATATGCATGGTGTGTTTTTTCACTAAAGTTAACTTACTGTTATAGCTGAGTAATCTCTGTGTTTTACAGTAATGCTTTACTTTTGCTGTTAAAACTACATAATTTAAATGGTTTGTGAGAGATTTCAGTATGCCATTATAACTTCACACTGTTGTACCCATGACTGCATCTCTTTCATCACTTCTTTGGTGATGTAATGGGTAGAGAGTGTGGCCAGTGTTATATTGGCCACAATCCCATGTCCCTCCTTGGCTGGCTTAAAAGGTGATAACTTTATGACTCACTACCAAAATTAGTGCATAAACTTCCACCTTTTTCATGTTACATTTACCAACAAGGGAGGCTTATATCCTAGTAGGACAATTTATCAGCTATTGTTCACAGGTGGAACATCCATCATTGAAATTTTGACACATGTGACACTCTGTTAGTGAAACTATAATGTAAATAAGTAGCTGTTACTCTAAAGAAGTATGGTTCTTTTGGTTACCCAGAATGCTTTGTGTTCATATGTAATTTATTGTCGGTACCTAATGTGACATCATTTTGTGGGTTTGGCCATAATGAAAAATTGACTTAACAGTGAAACTAAAATATCAAAAAATATGTAATAATCATTGTTTTGTTTTCAAACTACTTGCATCTTTAACAACAGAATTATATCTGGAAAAGGAATTAACTGCAAAACACACATGTATGAGAAGTGTAACAATATAATTTAATAGACTATGCTTATCAAGTTGCAAATGTGATAACATCCTCAAACAAATGTTTCTAGAAACCCATAAAATAGAAGTAGAGGATCATTGCAATAGCAAGTGTTATACCTTAATTACAAACACAAGTGTAGAAAGTGCAGAAATCTCTCATTTAGCTAGGAAAAGCATACAAAAAGAATACTGTAAGCAGTACTTTTAAAGAAGATACAGTAATATAGCATATCTTGACATAAGTAGTAAGACATTTCTCTCAAAAGAACATAAAAGCAGTAAGATTAAACAGTCAAAGAGCAGTATTTTGGATGTGAAGCACTTGGGGAATCCAAGCAGTCTTCCCTAGTACAACAGAAGTTCCCTAGCCTCAGGTTTGGTTTATATCATGTAGATTAACCTCTTTGAATACTTTGAATATGTCATCCAGATTTCAGTTCCTTATTATTCCTGAATCACTCAGTGTGCTCAAGATGTTAAGCAAGTAAACATGGTGTGAGGACTTACACAATGCTGTGCACACACTCTGGCAGTTCATAACTGTAGTTAGCTACTGCCTTGCAAGTGTGACTCCATTATCCATGGTGCACTACTAATTATTTTTTTAACACTTCTGCTAATGGGAAGTATTCTTACAGAGGGTGTGTCAGAGAAAACAGGCTTACAGTAAAGTTTTTATTACATTTACTGAATTTAGAGATAACCTTTCTACCACCTTCATTAAAATATATTGAAAAGATAACTGTGTCTCTGAGTAAAAGGTTTCAGTAAGTCATATCAAGTAAATACAACTTATACAAACAGAAAAGTTCAAAATTATTGTAAATTATAATGCAATCATAATACAAATGTATCAAAACTTTGTATTGCTCACAAAACAAAAAGGAAGATTGCATCTTGTTTTGCAGACATTTGTTTATATTGTGACATGTCAGTATCATAATATGTGCAAATATCCCATTTGACAATACTTCTACTGTGAAAGTACAAAGGACAAGTGTAAGAACATAAGTATATTGCTCCCTAAATGTAAAATGCTCAAATCACAAAGCTGAGTATATGTGCTCTGCTTTCTCTACCATATAATGTCAATGTTGATGTGACAGATATTGTGAATCTTGTTTCATGGCAATACCATGGTTTCATTGTTCATTTCTAGAAATGGTGCTGTCTGAGTGAAATTAGGGATCCTTAATGGCAACATTTTAATCGTATAAGACCACAGAGTTGAGAAATCTAAACACTGGTTCAATTTTTTTGCTTCATTCATTCTACCTAAGTAGTGTGGGTAGTTGTAGCATTGTCCATATTCAGGCTTGCATTTTGGGCCTAGTTGTTTGTTTGTAGAGGCTGTATGTCTGAGCACATGTTCCAGGCCATCTTAGTTTAGCCAAAGACATTCTTGCATTTCAGTGAGAGAGGAGTGTTTATGGTCATTGGCTGATTGGGATTACCTGGACTACGGCTTGGAGTAAGCACCTCATTGGTTCTTTCGAGCTTTTTTAAAGTTGTTTCAGGTTTCAACTTTCTGTTACTTATGAAGTTAACTTGTGAGTGTTTCTGCCATTTCACACTGAGCTAATCAGAGGAAGGGCACTGAGCAAACCCTGATATATGATGTATAACATTAAGCATCCTGTTTTTTTGCTTATTTTTATGAGTTATTTATAGCAGTTTTATTGTCTGATGCATACTTTTTTAGCTAGATTCACTGTGTGTGAGGCATTAACTGGAAATTTTCTACATTTGTTAAGCAGCTGTTTTGGTTTGTTTCTTCTGATTTTTGTCTCTCACCCTCCCTCCCTATTGGTATCCTGTTCTTATACTTGGTGACTTTGCAGTTGCCCGTCCCTACTGTAAATTTGATCTGGGACACTCCTCCCAGTTTAGTGTCATTACCTCATTCTACCTAATACAGGGAGAACATTTGAGAAGGCCAACCCACTTATGTTTTAACCTTGAGTTATCTTCTGCTCCTGCTTACTCCCTTTCCACTTTACAAAAAAAAAAAAATCTAAGCTTGTTTCCTGCCTTTCCTGTACGTAGTCTAGTCCAGATACAGATTTGCTATATCCAGGACTGTTTGTAAGCTTCTGAGCCCCCGCCGCTTAGCTAGGGTTACACTATTCCTGGCGCCATAAAGTCTGCTCTTCAAATTTTCCCATAGAACTAGCCAGTTTTTTAGTTTTAGCACTCAAACTGTTTCTTTGTGCTCAGCACTTGTTCAGAACTCATTGTAAGCACTAAATAAGGTACAAATTACTGCAGCACTCAACTTTCCTCACTTGTCTAGAGAAAAATGGGTTTTAGTACTTAATAAATAAGCACCTATCCAGGCATGTCTAAGGGTCAGCTCCCAGTGTTTTCTCCTGTGTACCTGATGAATCTGGGCATCTTGGGGCAATGCAGCAATTGCCTCATATACCCAGACAACCCTCTCCTCCTACCACCCAACACTACAACCTGTGAGAAATGCACTTATATAGCCAAAATGGAAGCAAAGCTCTCTTCACCCAAGACTGGACTAGACAGTAAACAGTTGCACCACACCACACTCATCACATAGTCCTTCAAAACTTACACCACCAAAATACACACATAGAAACACAAAACACACACCTACATTCGTGGAGGTTCTCAATAAAAATCTACCCAAGCAACAGGGACCTCCAAAGCAGAAACAAAAGCAACCTCCACCTCCCCAACACAACCCAAATGACACATAGCCCACAAACTCAGTGTGCCACTCAACCACAGTCCATAAGGCATAACAAAGTGCCCAAAACTCTAGTCATAGGTGACTCTATAGTCAGGCACACTGATATTCCACTCACCAGGCTAAACAAGGAGAAAGTTACTGTCACCTGCCTGTCGGGTGCCAGGATCCACCACATAATGCATGCACTCAGGTGACTCCACAACAAGTACAAATATGGCTCTGTCATTGTCCATGTTGGTGTGAATGACCTGAGATGTACCTCCCTGGACTACATGAAAAGAGACATGGAGGAGATGTCCGATCTTGTATCCCAGTCAGGTATGACCCTAGCCCTGAGTAGCATCCTGCCATCACACAGAATGATACCACAGTACAAGGACAAAATGACTGACTTCAATAATTGGCTAAGCTACTGGTGTCATTCTAAGGGGATCCGGCATCTGTCTGCCTGGGATGACATGATCAACAGACCACGATGCTTTGCCAGAGTTGGCCTGCACCTGTTGCCCTTGGGATTCCAGATAGTGGCCAAGGCTTTTGCCACCCCCTATAGTGCCTTTTTAGGCAAGGTTCAAATGACAAACTCACCACCATAACAGGTACAAGTAAGCAAAATCCGAGGGTAATGCTACTCAATGTTAGAAGTCTAAACCTCAAAATGCACTCACTCGAGGCACTACTTAAAATGGAGAACATCAACATCTGTGCAATGACAGAGACTTGGTTCAAGGCTCCAGAGAGCACCACTGCATTACCAGGCTATAATTCATACCACACCTTTCAGCCTGGACCAAAACACTAAAGGCAGAGGCATGTCCATATTCATTAAGGATATCCACACCTCCAGGCTAGTTGCCCAGCATAATACATCAGAGATTATCCAAGTGCAACTAACTCTGGGCAAGACCACAATCCAAATTGTAGCTTGCTACAGATCCCCCACCATGCCCCAGGATTCCCAGTCCTCATTTCTTTATACACTGGAAAATATTAGGGTACAACCTAATACCCTAATAATAGGCGATTTCAGCTACCCCACCATTAACTGGGAAAACTACTCATGTACCAACTCTTTTGTCCAATGTTTTCTGGAATTCATAAATTCCAATGTGTTGGATCAATTTATCCACACCCCCACCAGGGGCAACAATATCCTACACCTGGTCATTACCAACATGGGCAACCGGTGTTCCACACCAGAGGTCAATTCCTCATTGGTCAGATCCAGCCACAAGCTAATAACCCTAGACATCCACATCCCGCCCCCACCTCCCATTAATGAAACTATTCTCCAAAGCCAACTTCACGCTTCTTAAGACAGAAGTGTCAAACTTCACGACACCCATTCAGATGGGCAATAGAGGTACAACTGCTGAATCCTACACAAATGCACTTTATAAGCACTTACACAAGTGCATGGATCGTGCAATCCCTAACAGAACCAAGATGCTATCCTTCAGAACCAAGATGCTATCCTTCAAAAAAAGGAAGCCAATCTGGTGGTCACCTGCCATAAACAAACTCTACAACAGAAGAAAGAAACTGTTGCAAAAAAGAGTAAAATCCCATGACTGGAGGAACTCCCTGGTCAGCCTCAGTAAAAAGCTGAGATCCCTCATAAAATCCTCCAAAGCTAGTTACGAAAATAAAATCGCCACTAATTCTAAAGACAACCACAAAGCATTCTATAGCTATGTCAAGAATCTCAATGGCAACACTCAGATCTGCTCTGAGTTACAGCACAATGGCACTAAATATATAGAACCAGCATTGCCAACATCCTGACAGATAGGTTCAGTGCTAACTTTACCCTCCCTCACCCCCTAAAGGGCCCATCTCTATACTAGAAGAATACAAAGTTCCTGTAATAACGGCTGCACAGGTAAAAACCACACTCTCCAAAGTCAAGAACACAGCATCCATGGGACCTGACAAAATCCCAGGCTGTGTTCTACATGAACTACAGAATGAACTGGCACCCCACCTAAGTACCATGTTCAATCATAGCCTCATCTCAGGCTTTGTGCCCACTGAATGGCACACAGTGATAGTTATCCCACTCCACAAAGGGGGACCCACCATGGACCCTGGGAACTACCGCCCCATTAGCCTGACGAGCCTGGTCAGCAAGGCTATGGAACATATCATCATGGAACTCATAAACAATGACATTGGTAATTTCCAAACTCAGGACCCCACCCAGTTCGGGTTTGTAACACAGAAGGTCTTTGGCTAATGAAGTTCACAGATGACTGCAAACTAGGAGCCATAATTGAAACTCCTAATGATGTGGATATCTCACAATAGGGCCTCACTGAGACAGATGCCTGGTGTCAAAGCCATGGCCTCAAGCTCAATGCCGAAAAGTGCATTGTCATCCTTTTTGGTAAAAACTCTGTACCCATAAACTACTACATAGGCGGTAGTCTACTTAACACTGAAAGTGTGATAAGAGACCTTGGGACACAGGTGGACAGTAGTCTCTCCTTTGATAATCACATCACCACAGTAGTCAGGAAATCCTTCTACGTGGCACACCTCATCAGAAAAGATTTCTCATCCAGGAAAAAAGAGGTCATTGTTCCCCTCTCCTCGTCACTCATTAGACCCATTATAGAGTACAATGCCCCTTTTGGTATGTACCTCACAAGACATCTACAGCAACTAGAAAGGCCACAGAAATACCTCACAAAAATGATTACTGGTCTCAAACAGATGCCCTACGCAGACCGTCTAAAAAAACTCCAACTTTACTCTGTCGCATATCGCCTACTCAGAGGCGATCTCTGCCTAACATACAAAGCTATGTCAAACCCAGAGCTGTTGGACATGCTCCACTTAAAGAAATCTCAATCTCTCTGAGCTACACGCTCTAGGGACCTAAACCTTGTTACCAAAATAAACAGAACATGCTGGAGGGATAGATTCCTGTCCCACAGACTTCCCATACTCTGGAACAAATTACCTATCTATATCAAACAAAGCTCCTCATTAGCACTCTTCAAGAAAAATCTTGATGACTGGATGGGAGATGGGAAATTCACCCCAGGGATCACTTCTGTGACTCTGCTCGACAGGGGCACAGGAAAATAATTTTTGTGGGTGGCGAAAGCCAGGGTATCTAATAGCCTAGTACCTGCCTATAAACCTATGAACCTCAGTGTTTGGCATTCCATATTGGTGACTGTCAGTGGTGACTATCAATGAACAACAGTTAACTTCCCAAGACAAAAACTTGGCATGTCATCAGCAGTAAATACTCTGGACAGTACTAAGTGCAAAAAATAGGTCTACTTTTATATCGTCGATCACATATGATCGACCTACCACTTCGTCAACACGTTTTCCACGAATTCGAATCTGCAACACATCTTACATATCGAATTAATGTCAAATTTTGATGTTTCCGGCCGCCCCACACCTCCACACCAGTGCTACCATGGGTCAAAAAGGTGCGAGATTTAGCCATTCGCATATATGGTTTTCGGCATTTGGGACATTCGCATTTCGGAGTTCACAGAAGCGTGGTCGGTCATGTTGAGATTGCCGTTTTAAAGATAAACCCAAAAGGTATACCTGGCTCAACATGAAATAATTTTCTGAGAAAAAGAACAACTAATGCTGGGTTTGAATCTAGACAGTATCTACTACTTGGACAAATCAGCACACTGCTTTATGTTTTGCCTATTTTTTAGCTTCAGCTTTTGTGTTACACTTAGCATTGTGTATTATTGACTGTTAGTGGTGACTAGCAGCGAATGACAGTTAACTTCTCAAGGCAAAATCTCAATATTTTATTTGACGTGCAAAAACTTAGCTATTGAGCATGTAATTGAGACTGGCACTGATGTGCTTCAGTCAGAACTCTGGATAGAGTGCTGAAGACACCTGCTATGTAGTTGTCTCTCTGACTCAGTGGCGTAATGTAGTAAGTTCTGAATAACAGCTGCAGTAAGGCATGCTTTGAATCCAGACTACAGCTTGTTTTACTAAGGGGCTCAAACTAAAGCATTGTCAGTGACTTATTAGTAGTAACTGAACAAGAAGTACAACTGGCAAGTTGCAAATGGAAACTTGCAACACACCTCTGTGTAATGAATGCTGACTAAGTTGACTATTCTCTGTGTGAAGTTAGTTAAACATTACAATGATCATAGTTTATTTAAAGTACACTTGCATATATATGATGTTACAAATATTTATTGGGATACAGTATAACTCATTAGAAATACAGCATTAGGTGTGTAGGGCAGTATGTTATGTAAAGTATGTATGGCCCGTTCCTCAACATGTGTTACTGAGGTCATTCATATCAATGTAAAGGAAAATGTTTTACAAGAATAAACAAGTGTCTCAAAATATAAGTCCAGTAACATTACAACTCAAGGTTCAAAATAAAGGCTTATCAGAATGAAGTCTATCTCCAGTCATGTTTAAATTGTTGCATCTCAACATAGAGCCTGAAAAGGTTATTTCAACTGTGGCATTCAAGTTCATATGCAGAATACAGCAGTTCAGTATTCTTTTTGTCAGTGGTTTGATTCCCAGGTGCTATCAGTCTCAGACTGAAAAATATATGTCCCACTAAGGCATTTTGTCCCAATTTATATAAATGTATCTAATGCCAACAGAAAATTACCAACATAATTAAAAATGTCATATCATATTCATTTGTCACAGGAGTATACGTATGATTACCATCCACCATACCAAAGACCATGGCCAGAGGTGCCAGTATATCATTTCAAATGTAATTCAGATTTCATCATTAAAAAGCATTTGATGAAGTTACTGCAGAGCATGTATAAATACATGAGAATCACACATGGCCAAGTCTCACTGCCATGTTTCACACCTGCAGTGTACTTTGAAGAAATCATACACAAATTTGACACAGGCCATTTTTGTACTTTCTATCATGCAAGTGTTGTTGTTAAGGTTGCCCACCATTAAGCAAAGACTGGTACACATGAGATCTGACTTCCCTGCCATTTTTCCTGACATCCTTGAGAAGACATACCAAATAATGCTGAGGGTGGGGCTCTATATAGAGTCCAAAGGTGGTGTCAGAAGGAGCCCAGGATTTTTGTTGTGCTACTTGTAAAGCACTGCAGCTGTAGGCTTTTGCAGCAGGACTATACTGGGTCTTCTCAGTACAAGACTGAAGTTTGGAATAGCTTAGCCAAGGCTGTCACCAGTGCAACTGACATATCATGCACTGGTGAACAAGGTTATCATCATTATACTGACATGAAAAGGTACATACAGGATCTCCTTCACTGATGAAAGGAAGATTATAGAACCACTGACACCTCTGAGCTGTCTAAGCATAATGGCCTAGCCAATACAATACCATAGCTTGCTAACACATAAAGGTTGTCATTAATTGTATTTTTTTAATTCATTTCTCTAGAGCTTCTAATTGGACTGAAAAGAATAGGAAGGTGCATCAGGAGAGGTTGGCATGCCACTGAGGGGCATGGAGTAAGTATGGCTCAGGTATGAATACAAGCAAAGTCATCATACATCCGAATTCTATTCAGTTTATCAATTTGGAGGGTATCACACAACTGAGTAGGCAAAGCTTACACATTTATCAAGCATACATGCCTGCTTGAATAGCTCTTGAGCATTCCATTAGGCAGTATGTAAATTATCATAGCTGTGTACGGGTTCAAATGCAAGCTGCTGCAATTAGTTTTAATAACATAATAGAAAATCATCTCAACTGCGGTGGTGGTGCTGCGGTAGCATTGTTGCCTCACATTTAGATGTTGCCCGTTCGATTCTCAGTTAGACCGTCTTCGGTGTGGCGACATGCGTGAATGGGCGTTCCTTCATTGAAGGTTGTGCGTTAGGCCTGGCAAGCCAGCACGTAAAACTCTACTGCCAATCATTAGCAGACCGGAGTTCCACTGTGGCGACCCCTAACCGGGAAAAGCTGAAAGACACAAGCAAACAAAATAGAAAAATCAGTGTTCTGCAATAAGTAACAGTGCAATTGCAATATTTTTAAATTGGCATTTCTTTAATTAGAATGAATATATCATATATGTGATAGTCACAAAACTGTTTGCCTAATATCTATAAAAATGAGATTGAAGTGTCTATTAAGACACTTATAACTTCACATTCATATCTTGATGTGACAAAGGTCAACATAATTATGCATACATCTGGATTAGATATGAAATATTAAAATTACATAAGATTGATGATATTTTCTGTGTTTTCTCTCCATCGCCTTATTTCTCTCTCATATGTTTAATTACACCATAATTCCTGCTACAATACAAATTACCATCATAACGGGAAGCTAGATCAGCCACTGGGACTGGCACTACCACAGACAGCAGAGGCACCATGCACATCTGGGTCAAAACCTGTCAGCATTGCCTCCGCAACTCCTGAACTACAACTGCATCAAGTAGCGCTGCCCCAGGGGCTGATACAGTACCCACCAGGCGTAGTGCTACTGGAGGTGGGGATTATGTCACCCATCAAGAGCTAATAGGGCTAGTGGAGGACATTATGGAGAGGGGCCTCAGTGCCTCCATCAGCAGAACTGAGTGATGCATCAAATAGCCAAGTGGATGCCCTATCCAGCATAGCCCCAGGTATTTGTGACAGGAGGCAATGATGACATTTCTGAGGGTGATTAGTTTCTTACTGTACTCATGCTGGTCACTGATACACCTCCAGTGATCCCTACCTATCCCCAATCATGGTGTCCCCCAACCTTTTGTGTCTATCAGCATCCCTGCTTGTCTTGTATGTCCTGCATGTCTGCACCTGCTTTCTAACTAACTCTTCCTACCCAAACCTTTTATTCCTAACCACTTACATTCCTCTCTTTCCAATAAAAAAAAAATAAAATGGGCATCTGTCCCACAAAATAAAATACACCCCATAGATAGAACTCCACTTTGCTTATGTTTGTGTATGACTCACATTATTTGTTCAAATACAAAGTTAGCTTGTGAAGAAACAAATAGTTATAGTATACTCTTACCACCATCCTGCACATTCCTTTACTCTTCCCCTTTTGCCCCCCCACCACCACACCCACACATGTTTACCACTGTCCTATCAACCCCTTTTCACATGTTTAATCTGGTCAAAAATAGAATGACAAACAACACATGGTCAGAGATGGCCCATAAAAGAAATCTTCAGTTTTGGTCTTCAGCATTTGCATGGTGCTTAGCATTGCACAACAGTGGTAAATGATGGTAAATGGCATTTCATGCCCTATGGCAGAAAGTGAAGATTTTACCTTCAACCACATTAGTACTGTTATTGTCAAATGACTGAGCTAAGATCTGCTGCACTATAGAAATATAGAATGATAGCACTATGAAGAGGCAGTTTCTCTAATACGTTTATTAGGCTATAAGATGTAATGCACACCTTAAGAGTTGTTATATTTGTCTTTACTGTGATGAAGCCTGATGCCTACATTCAACCTTGCTTTAATCTTTTCTCTCTGTTCCTTCAAATGTATGATTTTTACTGTGTGAAACATGAGTTCTTGTGTGATGTGCTCAGATAATGCTTAGATCTGTAAATTGCTATTGCCTAGTGTCAAGGGTTCAAATCCAAAAGTATGTCAAGCATTATTTAATGTCTTTTTTTCATATTAATATTATGTGTGAAAGTATTGGCTACATATGTTATTAATCCACCATTATCTTGCTTATGTCTTAATTGTGGTTCTACTATCCTACCCCTATTTTGTCCATATTTGAAACACTTCATTGCACAGAGCATGAGCGAATTCTTATGATGACAAACCTAAGATTAACACACCACAAAGATAGCCAGGAATGGCCCATAAACAAAATATTTTTTCTTTCTCCCTCTCTCTCTCCTTCTCTCCCTCCTTCTGTGCCATCAGTCTTTGTCCTCAGCATTTGTGTGATGCTTGGTGTCTAACACCAATGATAAATCTCTGTAAACGACAGTTCACATCTTATGGCAAAACCTGGTGAGCTTTTGCCTTTGGCTGCATTAGTCTGCTGCCCCTCACACTACTGTGCTTAGCCTCGCTACTGTACATACAGACAGACTGATAGCATTATGAGGGAACAGTTATCATATGGTAAACAGGCTGTAGGGATAAATATACACCATATGGGATGTTTCAATTGTCATTTCTGTCACATAGTAGGCTGCAAACATACCACCTGGCTTCATATTGTTTTCATTGTCAGTTCAAATGTGTGTGTTTAGCACCTGACATTTACCTGCCTTTGTGGTGTAATCAGCTAATGTTGATATGTATAGACTGATGATGCAGATCGGCAGGTGTTTGAATTCAGCATTAGGTCTGAAATTATGAACATTATCATTTCTCATTAGATTCTGCCTTTTTAAATTATGGATACATACGTTATTCCACCAGCAGTGCCCTGCTTGGTCTTTTATGTAGTTCACAATTATCCAACTCTGGTACTAACTTCCTAGCTATAATTGTAAGACATCTGGTCAAAGCAAGGCTTTATGGAGTGACAATTACATAACACTAGGCACAGTTTAAATATTGCTCCAATATACATAGAAGGTGGTAGGATTAAATATTTAGAATTACCATGCATTTTCCAAAGCATATGAAGTCTGACACAAAGACATATGCAATCAGGTCTACTTCTAAATACAGTAATTTCAGAATATCTAAGATGATAATACCAAGACAACAATCATGAACCTGAAAATAGTGAACCACCTAAGTTTTCCCAGGGCAAGTAAACACTTGCCCAATGTGGGGAATTATGCCCTTTCTTCACTGCAGTGCAATCCCGGAGTTGGTATATATATATATATATATATATATATATATATATATATATATATATATATATATATATATATATATATATATATATATAGTTGGGTGGAGCATCCCTCCACTTAGGTGGGTTTTAGATAGTGCGGTATGCTTTACTCCTGCATTGGGCAAGTGTTTACTTGCCCTGGGAAAACTTACGTGGTTTGATATTTCAAGTTTCTTAATTGTCATCTTGGTATTATCATCTTCGGGATTCTGGAATTTCAGGATTTAGAAGTAGATCCATGTTATCATGTAGTGAAATTTTTACTCGATGTTTCAGAAACAAATATAATTGCATAAGGAATACTACAACATGCTTTAAACATATGGGCAGTCAGCAAGTATGAGGACAGTATAACTATGCTCCTGTACTATCTATACTATTAATGCTTTACTGCATTGATGATGACACAAGATTAAATTATGATACAGAAAATGTTAAGATGACACACGTGTTCTGAAATGGCTCACAGTCAGAACTGTCTATATGTCTGTGCTCCTTATTTGCACAAAGCTTGGCATGGAGCACCATAGACCACTGATAATTCCCATTCTAAGTTCAAAAACTCAAAAAAATAATTCAGGAATTGCAAATACTTTTCCATCATTTGAGCAAATGAACTTGTCAGCACTATACTTCAGTAACCGATTTTGAGAAAAAGTAACAAATGCTAGTGGCTTGTATTACTTGTGTATGTTTTAATGACTTGTTGTAGTCAAGAAATGATGAGTTCACTATAATGCTGTTTAACTACTATATACTGTAAATTATGTTTGCACTCCAACACATTAGCCTTGCAAATGATATACAATGGTATGGTACTTTGGAGACATGCTTACGGAGTGACATTTAGTAGTCTACTTTCATATGTTTGACATGTATGTTTTATATTTACATTGCACATCATAAAAATTCACTACAACACTCTGCTCAGTGAAGGTGGCACCACTGACCACCAGTTCAGCACACTGATGTGTGCTACCTTTGAGTTTTCAGACATAGCTGTAGAAGGCTTTCTGGTTGTCTTTAGCCTGTAAGGTATATTGACCTCATAACTGGCCTTGTCAGACTTCTTAATTTCCTGCTAAGGACCATTTATTGACCAGGTTTGTTAATGACTGCCAAATGAGTGCCATCATAAACCTCCAAAATTACTTCTGTACCTTACAAGTAGGGGTAACATTAATGATGGCAAGACCATGGCCTTAAACTAAATGTAAAAAAGTACAAAATAGTTACCTTTAAAAAATGTGAGCCTACTTTTACCACAAAACCCACATACTGCAAGTCAACATAAACAAAATCCTAAGGTTCATCATCTTTTCCCTTCCCAGTGAACATCATTGCTACACATTAAAAAAAATGGTTACCATTTACTACAGGGTCTAGGGCCATATTTTGGTTGTCTGTTCTTCAATTTGCATTTGAAAGTTGGTATCCCACAATTCCATTGGTGTGGGTGGGGTTACATAATTATGTATGCAGATTTTATGTTAATCAGTGTACAGATTTGTACCTATTTTTCATCGGCCTTTGTCCAGATTTCTGATGTTTCTAGGTTGAGAGGTATGGTGGTATCAGTGCCTCTATCTAGTTGTGTGTAACTGTACATGACCTCTGTATCACACCATACAGTGACATATAGCTGTATAGAGCTCAATAAGCAGGTTCTTCTCCTACCAACAGTTCCTTCTCCTAGGCTGAAATACTGAAATTAGACGACCTTAGATTCTATGTAATTGATTACATAAAGATGTGAAAAGATTTCATGTGTAACAATATATTCAAGACATTTCTATTACAGCTGTTTTATTTATATCGGGCATTTCACAATCTGATGGCATAATTAAACATGTAGAGAGTTGCTCTTTAGTAAAGCTAAAATACTTTAAGTGATAGGCATGCAGAGTGTATGTGTGTAGTGCATGGCCTATCTGTGAGTGTTATGTGTACATACTACAGAAGAAAACATCATGTAGGGCATGGGCCTTACCTGTCCAGGCTTACTTGAGTTACCTGACTGACAAGGACATGCCGAGTGCATGTGTGTAGTGCATGGTCTATCTGTGAGTGTTATGTGTACATACTACAGAAGAAAACATCATGTAGGGCATGGGCCTTACCTGTGCAACCTTGTCTGAGTTATCTGACTGACTTGGAAGGCTTGCTGACTTTTGATACATAGATTTAGCCCTTCTTGATATATGTCTTTAATGGCACATTAGATTTCATTTACAGTATTCTAATGGCACTAAGTCCATCTATATTTAACAAACTGTTATTGCAGACTGGGCTGACTTTTTTACATGAGCAGTACTTGGCTAACACTGCCAATACAAGTTAGAGCTTAGTTTCACTAAATGGTGTGAGACTGTATTTAGGAACATTTCAAGCATGAAGTATTTGAAAGGAAAGGGCCTTCTTAAAGCCGTACTGCTATTCACAATGCTGTTGAATTATGTACAATTTTTTTCTACAGCACAGCCTTATTCTATGCCTTTTTGAAGTGGTTGAAATGTGTGGCTGGTAATGAAATGCCCTTTAAGATGAATCTATAAACTTGAGATACCTTTCACTGCATCTGTGTGACTTTATTGTGTATATTAGTCATTGTCATCTGCATTTGATACAAAAGAAATTGAATAATTTGGATTAAAAATGACAAACACACAGCTGTAGTGGGACTCAGGATGGTCCCAGTACATTCAAACCAAGAGATGTCAGATATACTGTGCAAATGATGTTTGTCAGCATCAGCTATAGTCATAAAATCATGAGTTGTCTGCCTGACTTTCCTAGTTTCTAGTTGTAACAGACAGAATGATGTATTCACATGAGAAGATCTCAGATGCTTTAAACCTCTTTTTTATGTATGCTTTTTTGGCCCTTTGTCTCCCCAGTTGGACCCAAGATTATTTTTCAGGACTGTCTGAGTAGAGCATCACTTAGGCAACCATGAAGGGTACTTAGATCCTTACCAGCATCCTAGCAATGAGGACATTATTGTTACCGGCTTAATCACTCCCTTGCATGTATGGGGGGGTGACTTGCATCACTGCCTTCCCTTATGAAAGTGCACCTTCTTTATAAATGTGCAATGATATTGCTAAATAATACTTTCTCTGTATTAATATTATAGAATGTTATATTCCTAAGATAACCTGGCAAAAGACAGACTTGATGGAAATAAATTAGATAGTAGGGTGACTCCAAGTAAAATGATTCAAACTATCCCTTATCAATAAACAATACTGTCCCCTCCATATTCTTGGATATGTCAAAAGCTTTTGACACTGTTTCCCATCAAAAATTACTACAAGAATTATCTTCTATCCATCTTTCACTATCACTCATTACTTGGTTTCACAGCTATCTTTCTAGCCACCAACAAGCTGTTATATGTAAAGATGACGCCTCTGCCCTTCTTCCTGTTACTGTTGGAGTCCCACAAGGCTCTATTCTTGGGCCTATACTTTTCTCCATATTTACAAACAATCTTAATTTGGCTTCCACACAAGCTATTATTATACAGTATGCAGATGATACCACTGTCATCTGCGCAGCTCCCTCCCTACCTCTTATCTAAAATTCAGACTGCTTTCTCAAACTTAGAGCAATTCCTCAAAGTTAAGCAACTCATATTAAACCCAAACAAGGCTAAGCTAATGATATTCTCCTACAATAAATCCATGGAACCCTCTACCCCATTTCACATACTCTCCTCCAATGCTACTGTCATTGAACCTGTAGATAGTACAAAGTTACTTGGTGTCACATTAGATTCCTCCCTTTAAATATGACAAACACATTGCACTTAACATAAAAAAGGTTCATATTAAGCTCGGCTGCCTGTACAGGTCTAAAACATTCCTCACCCCCTCCACTAGACAAGACATTGCCAGAACCCACCTTCTGTCCACACTATTTTATGCCTCCCCCATATTTATTAATCTTAGGAAATCAGAACTGTCCAAGCTTGAGGTCTGCTACAATAAAATAGCTTGTTTTGCTGCCAGTCTCAAATATAGAATTCATCACCATGAAGCCCTAAAAAAGCTGCATTGGCTTGAGCTACCTAACCTTATTTCACTTAACCAACTCAAAACTGCTCACAACATCTTGCAACATCCCGATGACTGTCCAGCTCTAAAGAATCTTGTGCAATCTTATAATACCGCCCACATCCTCTACTCTTCCAATAAACTATTTGTAAAAGTCATGAAATCCTACATATTCGCTAATTATATTGATAAAATAATGAATGGTATTCCCCAATATATACTTAATACTCTTACTACCTCAAAATTCAAACTCCTTAAAGAACGTTTAAACAATAATTGGCTCTGTTCCTGTATCACCCCTGGGTAACTGTCTGTCCACTCTTCTTAGATGTGTATTTTTCCCTAATATTTACAGTATAGTTAAATTATAAACACATTGTACTGTATTAGCTATATGCCTATCTTACTTTTCTTTCTGCCTGCATTAGCTTTATTTTATTTTTTCTATTCTTAGATTACTTGTTATATGATTTTACTTTCTGTATGTTTAAATACTATGTAACTGTATAGTATAATAACTATTTATTACCATTACTGTTTGGCTGATTAGTTCATTACTGTATTATTATTTTTCATATTGTTTTTGGAGATTTTCTCCCCAGGCCTCCACTGAAAATTGTCTGTTAGCTCAGTTAGACTAGTAAACAAATGTAAATAAATAAAATAGGCTTGCTCTGCCAGGTAATTAACATGGCATTGTATTGGTCTGATAGTTAGTGGACAGGGTTAAGGATATGAGCTGTTAACATGCTTCTTCCTATGTTCCAATGTTGGATTTTCACAGCCTTCATTTGCCTACTCAGTAACTGTAACCAAATCACTTAATCAGACAGAGTTACCAAACTAGGTCCAAAAATGTCTATGTGGATCAGTGCTGTCCCCTGATTAAAAAAAGACTCTGAGGAATGAATGATTTTAAAAGTTGACAGAAATTTCACTCTGACACATTTTTTAACATCAAGCAGATTTACAGCTTTTAAAGCTGTTTCACCTCTCACCACAGTTCTATGATGGCTAGCACTGTCCCCTGTTAATGCTCTGGTGTAAGACTACAGCTTTATTGTGCTGAATGGTGCTTAAAACTTTGTTAAATACTTTTCTTATGTCATAGAGTTATTTAATGAGCTTGTATCTCTCCAGAATTTGGTGCTCCATGTATTTCATCCTTGTCATTACTCAGTTCGTTTGTATGAACTTTGCCAATACAAGATTATTTTTATCTCAGTTTTGGAACAAATCACTGTGCATTATATATTACACTGAAATTCAAACCCCCACCCATCATCATGCTCCCAAGATTTAATATGACTGGCACTAGAAAGACACAGATGGATTCTATCTAAGGAACAGATTCCAGACAGCATTATTATAGCTGTTGTGCTTCTAACTGGTAGCTAAGTGCACAGCACTTAACACTTGAATGAGATTGACATGTAGAGGCATGCATGAAGGAAGCTGATATGTGCTATTAACAGAGCATGTAGAATGTGTAATAAAGGATATGCACTAATTGCACTATGTGGAGCACATCCCTTATGCACAAAGGTGTACCTGAACTATGACATGGACACTCTCCCAGCTCTTAATGTGCAATCATAGCTTCACTGGGTACATATGCACTACAAACACATTATTTTTCATGCGCAGACACCTTATCATGCTGAGTCTGCCTGTAATTGGCATTCTTTATGTTGCCAAGCTACCAGCAGAACCAGACCCAGACCTGGGCAGTTGCTTTGGGCCCACTGGCTTGGGGGAGTCCACTAGCCAGGAAGGGGCCCAGTATCCAAAGGGTGCCATAAAACTTACATTTCTTCTTTAAAGACGCACACAGAGTGCTTCCTTATTAGTGTATGTAGATGCATGTTTAGCATAACTCTCAACCTCTTAGGGCAGAAAATCTGGACATAGCCATAAATAATGGGGTGACAAAGGCACAAAAATAGGGTCAATTTTTAATTATTGCTGTTATAAACTTCGAAAGTTCATAAAATAACAGATTTTGCATTAGCATGAACTTTTTGAAGGGGTATGAAATCTGAATCTCAAAATTTTGTGACTTTAGTCCTCAATTATTTGCCAGTGATTTGCTAGAAAAATCACAATTTTATTGAGAAACAGACCAAAAATATGATGCAAAAATTCAGACATTATGCAAAAATATGTACAGTTGAGAGGTATGAATTGTTTAGTATGACGCATGCACATTTAAACTGGATTGGAGCATGTGATTTTTCAAGCATGGATTTGGATTTTGTTTGTTATGCTGTTGACATTCTGGATGAATGAGTAGGTTAGTGGAGAATGTGTGTGTGTGTGTGTGTGTGTGTGTGTGTGTGTGTGTGTGTGTGTGTGTGTGTGTGTGTGTGTGTGTGTGCGTGCGTGCGTCTTGTAGCGTGTGTGTGTGTGTGTGTGTGTGTGTGTGTGTGTAACATGCCCCAGTCTGGAATGGCAGATTGGTTAACTCATTCAGGCTAAAGTCCTGCCCCTTCAGTAAAGGAACCTAGAGCCCGAATCCTCTACAGGAAGTGCATTTCAAGGACTGTTGAGTTTCAGTGCATTTTCAAATAACATTTAATTTCAAGGAAAGAGAAGTTTACTGTTGCTCATGCTAAGTCTATTTTAAATGTGTAACTGTTTTGTTTAGCAAATGCCCGCCATCAGTATTTGTGCTAGACATTTTAAAATCAATGTTAGTAGCACAACAGGTAACATACTTGTCTTTGTTGCAGAAGACTGTGTTTTCTACCCCCCATCCCATGTACATGGAGTGCTGATGTTGCTGTGTCCTTCTTTGGATGAGATGCCTAGTGACTATGAACTTGTTGCCAGTTTGACAGCCATTCCCTATTGCAATACACCAACATACCAATGTTTTTTTTTTTTTTAATGTAACATGGGCAGTTTAGTCTTCAAGGGCAGCAGGCACTGTGTTTGTATATGAAACACTGAATGTAAAGA
The DNA here is from genome assembly GCF_019279795.1 of Protopterus annectens. Lineage (NCBI taxonomy): Eukaryota > Metazoa > Chordata > Ceratodontiformes > Protopteridae > Protopterus > Protopterus annectens. Next base: position 893,417,647 of record NC_056737.1, read on the forward strand.
TCTTTCCCAGCAGCAACCACTTCATTAGTTATAGATCTCTTTAATGTAGAATTAGTCATATAACTTTCACTTCTGCAGAGATTGTGTATATTGACATATTAGTGGATTGTAACGATAGAAGTTTGAGTGGCCTTTTTTATTACAAACCTAATAAAACTATTGGGAAAGTATTATACAAATATTTAGTATCTCATAAATGGAACAACTCCCACTCAACATAAGAAGCATTACACACTCCAGTAGTTTCAAAAAAGAACTAAAAAATTGTCTAGTTAAATCATGGATATGCCCTTGTCGTGACCCCCTGTAAACCCCTACCTCTTCCTTCTACTACTTATTTCCTCCCTACTGCTTCTACCTGCTAACACTTTTAGGAGGTTAAGGCTTAAACAGCTTTACCCCTTATTCCTTATGTAGTAAGATCATGTAAAAAAGTTATTTCACATGTGTTGGTTTATTGAATTTACCATAGAAATGTTTATAATTTGTTTTGGATTTCTCAAATGTGTAAACTGTTATATATTGCTATTGTTTGATTCTTGTATCTTTGTTTAGTTTTACTTTGCTTATTTTCATAAAATTGTATAAGTATCTGGAACTTTTCTCCTCAGGTCTCCACTGAAAATGGGCTTCAGCTCAGTTGGACAAACCTGGTTAACAAATGAAAAATAAATATTTGTTGAAATGTTCTGGATTGGATAATGCTGTCATTATTGGTTCATATGTTTTGTTTCATTGCTTACTGGAAAAATATTCAAACCTACAAATTTAAAACACACTTTAACAAGTGGTGCTGTATTATGCAAGGAATATAATTTAATACAATCAGGATGGTGTATCAAAGAACATATACATTTATGCGTGGTCCAAAAAATGTGTGGAAAGGGCCTATGGTTTGAAAACAGCCCAAACATAAACTTAATCTGCCACTGGCCAGATGCATTTTCTTTGAATGTGGGTTTCAATGCTGTTTCAATGAATGTGAGTTTCTAAGGAAGAGAATCTTACTGTTCATGCTAATTCTCTTTTCACTGTGAGACTGTATCATTTTGTTTAGCAAATGGTGTCAGTGTTTGTGTTATAAAATTTGAAATAAAAGTTTTAAATGTCTCTAATCAATGCAGAAGTAAAGAAAAAAAGAATATGTACTGACAGGTCTGAACAGTGTTTACAGTAACTGGCAAGAAAAAGCCAAGTAATGGGACACTGGAATGGCTGGTGGGGTGCTGCCTGCTGGAAGGCAAGGATGTCGGCAAGCATATGCTATGTATACTATAGCGTACACTTTGACAAGCCAGAAGTAACAGATGTAGGAAAAAAATCCTAAAAAATGTCCTAAAAGTCTTCCTCTCCCCAACTATAACTTTTTTGTACTCACAGCCAGCAAGGACAGTTATTATTACTTTGCTTTTAGTCCTGTTTGCTGTCTGGGGGGCATACCTCTCAACTGTACAGATTTTCACAGAATGTCCAGATTTTTGCCTCATATTTTGGTCCAATTTTCATAAAATTGTGGTTTTCTGGCAAATCAGTGGCAAATCCTTAAAGACTGAAGTTAGAAAATAATGACAGACATTTGAATTTCAGACTTCATACACTTTAGAAAATTCATGCTAATGGAAAACCTTTTACTCTATCAACTTTGTAAGAGGCATATTTAAAAATTGTCCCTATTTTTTGGCTTTTGTCCCACTTTTATTGATGGCTTTGTCCAGATTTCTTGCTCTAAGATGTTGAGAGGTATGTTGGGGGGTAGGAGTAAAACTGCGGTTGGTCGCAGCTCTCACGACTCACCCAATCTATCCAGAAAAAAACAATACTGGCTCTTTTTTTTTTAGTTAACTTAATTGTTATTGGATGCAGGTATATTTGGTGAGCTGCTTAATTCCCGTAAAATAGAGCTGCAGTCAGTCTTTTAGTTCTTTATTGTTGCTGCTACCTACCTGATACTAACTTTTGGAGTTCTGCAGAAGATGGTCAGAGTGACGAACTGAGCAACTCCTTTTCATTGGAGTCCTGTGGTGTGCATGGATTTTTCTGTTGCATTTTAGTACAGTATGCACTAAATTAACTTGCACTAAAATGCTTTTGCATTTTCCAACTGAGTGTGTGCGGCACTGTACAGGATAGTCTCCTGAAATCTAGTTGGTTGCTCTGTGCACCTTGCCCTGCCTTCAGCACACACAAGTTCCATTCTGATCTGAAGTTCTTCTGAACAGCCTGTTTCATTGTTTATTTATTTATTTATTTATTTATTTTAAGACCAGATAGGAACCAGGACTCAGGGCAATGAGGCACATTCAGTCCACACACTCCTTCCCAACTCATTCCCTACAGCAAGCAGCTAGCCAGCCTACAAAAATTAGCCTGTGCTCTGGCTGGGATTAAGTCAATCCAGAATTACCACTCTATAGAAAGAACAGGTGCAAGGTATATATATATATATATATATATATATTTTTTTTTTTTACTCCTGCCAAAAACTTCAAGGTAAGTAACAAACTGTGTGTGTGTGTGTGTATGTAAGCATTAAGTGAATTCTGGTATGTGTGTTTTCTAGTCTGTATGTTGCAGATGACTTGAAATGGGTAAGCCAGTTACATGTGTTACAGATGGGGCATGCATGTCTGCAGAAGAACTTGACTAAAGTGACGTTTTGGGCACAGGGCAACTGACAATTACATCAAAAACTGAAGTTATGAGATTGGGAGATATAAACTGTATGGTTAATATTTAATACAGCATACAGCGATTGAAATTGTAGATACATTTAAAGAGTAGGGTATATATGGTATGGTAAATGGGTAGTTCCAGGTTTGTTTTTCTAATCATATCAACCAATTGGTTAATGATAGTTATGGAACTATAGCTTGTATAAAAATGTTTATAAAGTCTAGGAAATCGAAAATGAAGTCATTTGTCTGTTAGTTACATTAAACCCAAACTTGGGTATGGAATAACTATATGGAATCCTTATAAGAAAATAAGCAAGAGTGAACTACAAAGAGTCCATTGGAAATATACCAACAACATCAGTGGAATTGAAAATTTAAGTTACTATAAAAGACTAAAACATCTGAACTTGTACAGTGTCTCAGATATTTAACAGGAGACCTTATTCAGGAATATAAGGCATTTAGAGACAACTACCTCTGGGAATGTTTTAGGTTATCAAAACATAGTACTGAATTATCAGACAACCTAGGTAGAAAGTTCTATAGGGATGAGAAATGTACTAATTGGTTTCTCTGAGACAGCAGCTGATGCATGGAATAGACTATCAGATTACATTAAAGCAAGCAGTAGTTTAGATAGTTTAAGAACAATCTGTAACTTTTTATGGGAACAACTGTTTTGGTATATTGACATACTAGAAGGGCATTATTGCCCATGGTTGGAATACTTGTATGTAGGGTCTATATTAGATCAGCGAACACTTAAAAAAGCGAACGCTGATTGATCGACCTTATGTAAGTGAAAGCTTACAATCTCGAACTGTAAGATCACCGATTTTTTTTCCTAGGGAAAAAAATCGCTGATCCAAAACACATACACACAACACAAGCACACCAAACAAACAGAAATCCACACACATACACCTAAAATCTGACACTTAACCCTAAATTAAACTATGCACACACCACTAACTATCCACTTACCTTAACCCAAACCCTAACCCTAAGGTCCGTCACTATCGCACACTCACCTCACCTGCTCCCTAACCCTAACTCACCTAAACCCGCCCTAACCCTCACGTCCACACAATCGCACACATACCTAACCCGAGCCCTAACCCTAACTCACCTAACCCATCCTAACTCTCACATCCACACAATCGCACACTTACCTGAATCCAACCCGTAACTTTCCACCATAGCACTGAAAATACCGAAGCAACAGAAACGGACAACCGAATTCTTTCTCTAGGAAAAAATTCGAGTTTCTGTTAATTTGATATTTTGAACATTTGCTAAAATAAGGTCGATCAATCAGCGTTCGCTTGTTTAAGCATTCGCTGATCTAATATAGACCCTTGTATGTATGCATGTATATATGTAAAACCAAAAATGGGAGAACAAGGGCCAGGATAGATTTTAAATATCACGCTTATAAACTTAGAAAGCTGCTGGGATAATTGGGTGTGTTAGCATGCATTTTCACTGTGTAGAGAAACATTTTTCCACATTTCAGACTCTAAAGGCTGGGGTGTTTAATAGTGTGCATATGGTCTGTCTAATGCCAGCTCAAACTGTAGAGAGAGGGAGTTGATTTATGTTTTACATCACACTAAAACTGATGGCTTTCCAAGAAGTCTTTGAACATTGCAACTATTCAAGGCAACAATTTTATGTATGTGTAGCAGCAGTCTGTTAACTGCATATTAGATAGAAATGTAAACCTGAAACTGATTTCTGTTGTGTATTATATTTTACTGTTATATGAGCACAGTCCTGGAATATGAAAACTGATAATATTCGCAAGTGTGGGGTTAAGATCTGCTTGTTTAGTTAAGGTTAAGACTGGTAATATTTGAGAGCAAATATAGTAGAAAGGATATATGACAATGTTTCAGAACTTTGGATGGCCATGAAAATGCTTGCATGTGCATAGATAACTTCATGAGCAAGTACAGAATAATTATAGCAAAGATGCAGTGTAAGCAACTGGTGCAGAGACTGTCAAACAAATTCAGTTATAGTGACATTCAAAACTTTGTGTTTTTTGTCAGGCTGAGTACACTGACAAATTTTTCTTTTTGTGTGAGTGCATGCAAGTCATCTACACCTTTCTGAGAAAGAAGGAGTCTGGACAAAGCCAAACATAATAGGTGGACAAGGGCCAAAAAACTAGGGACGGATTTTAAATATTGCTCTTATAAATTTAGAAAGTTGTTGGAATAATTTTATCTGTGTTTGCATACATTTTCTGAAGGATAAGAACTCTGAGAAAGAAGGAATCTGGACAAAGCCAAACATAATGGGAGACAAAGGCCAAAAAATAGGGACAGATTTTAAAATACTGCTCTTATAAACTAGAAAGTTTACAGTTTGCTAGTATTAGTTTGAGAGTTTAGCACTGTTTTGCACTCTATAATCATGTTACTAGACTTGCATATACAAATACTAAATATTACAAGCAGGATGTATGGTCCAGGTACAGGGCAGGATTTGCCACAGTAGCCCTGCTACACATATAAGTTTGTTCCCCCAGGTCAGTGACCTGGCTAGAATTACAGGGTTTATTTTAGCATACATTTTCTGAAGGATATAAAGTCTGAAACTGGAATGCGTCATTATTTAGTGACTTCAATCCTCAGTGATTTGCAAAAAAACTAAATTTTTGAGGAACAGACCAGAAATATGACGCAAAAATTTAGACATTCTGCTGCAGTGTTACAGAAAGTTAGCAGAATAACTTCTTTTGCATCAGCATACATTTCCATTAAGAAAGTGAAGGAATTGCACAAGGCATACATGAAAGACATATCAGATCTGTCCATATTCAAAAATGAACTTCAGCCATGGGTGGCCAGATGCAGTGCAGTTGCATGGGACAAGCTGACATCCACCATCACTTCAGCCCTATAGCATTTCAACCCACCATTATTTCCAAATATAAACAGTGCATTAACAGTTCTGTCCACAGTGCCAGGGAGTGCTGCCTCTGCAGAGAGGTCATTCAGTGCTCTACAATACATTAAGACTGGACTACACAACACTGTCTCTGATGTGCTCCTACTTGGATTGGCCTTGATGCACATACATGATGACATTGATATCACACAGGTGCTGAAAGACCTTGATACATGTAATTATTGC
>NC_056737.1:893428465-893440965 GCF_019279795.1 Protopterus annectens
ACAAACTAAATTTTCTTATATTTTTACTCTGTAAATACATTTTTCTAAACATATACTTCCCGTATGATTGATAGCACTCACATTAAGGACCTTGGACAATAGTTAAGAAATAAGCACTTTATTTAAAATACTCTATTGAGTGGTTATTGCTACCATACATTGATTCACTCTGAGTTATATATTTCACATAGTTCAGACACCTGCTGTGCTCCATTTTGCTAGAAGGGGTCAGCACCGGAAGGTTTAGTGTCTTCTGTATAACATAAAAGGTTAAGTCTATGAAACAGCAGTTTCATATTAACAACATAATAGTGAGTTCTAGAAACATCCTCATAAGTAGAGTTCCATCAACCAATATTCTCTCAAAATGGAAATACAACAGGGTTAGTTCTTCTGCCCAAAACAAATACGTTGGGTAGAATTCATAGTCTGAGATTTCATAGCTATATAGCGGTCCATGGACACAAAAATGAATGAAGAACACTTTTTCCATGAAGAACACTGCTGCACGTATATGTAAACAAACCTAGCACAGGTTATTCACTCTGACTAAAGAAATGCAAAGCCATTTTGATAAATATGCCTACTTACAGCAAAAGTGTAAAGTAAATGAAAATAAGCTCTAAGTGTATGCAAAGGGCTACGTGAAAGCCAAAGGCTTCATATATACTCGGATATTAAGGACAAATGCAGCTATGCAAAGCCACTCTTGAAAGAGTTAGGGCTGCTTCTGTGAATTTTGGATCTGTAAAGAATGAACAGAAACAAGAGATAAAGAAAATAAAGAAGGACAAAAGATCACATAATTAAAATAAAAAGAAATAAAGGGGTCAAAGAGAAAATAAATTCACACATAATGTTATACAGTATTTCAGTTTCTTACTTTAAAGCAATTTTATTTTTTTTAAATCTTTATTGAACTAAAACAAAATGTAGAGGACGTGCTTATGTATTCATGTGACCAATGAAATGGAAGGTACTTATGGGAAGTATTCATGTATACTTGGGAACAATCACATGAGAAGTACTTATCATGTGGGAAGTACGCATGTATACTTGGGAAGAATGAATTCATGGGGTTTATATTTTGCAGTCTACTATACCAACATAAATAATAATTATGCATCATATTAATGCTTTATATCCATTTGTTTACAATATTGTACGAAAAACACCCTTTACAAATCCTTGTATAGCTAATAAAATCAGTTAAAGACATTATACTGTATTTATACATTGAGATATCTTTTACAGAATTCTGCTGAAAGCAAAGCAGGCTATCAACTGCCATCCTTTATAAATACTTGCTTATATACATTAATGAAATTGGTTAAAGCAGAATTCTGCATGTACTTATTCATGCTTAATCTTTAATTCTCCTTCCCTGTTGGGTCTTGTTGTATTCAGTCTCATTGTTAGGTAGATAAGAGAAGTCATAACACAATTGCCGCTTCCTGTATGTCACCCTTTTTCATTAACATTACTGATATAGCTACTATGCAAGGTATTTCTTCACTGCTGTGCTTGCTTAGTGTATGTTTGTTTAAATACTTATTAATATATGAATTCCCAAACTGGAACAATATTTCCAGTAATGCAAGGTATAAATAATAGGACTGCATCTTCCTTCAAATTGTTACACTTTTATCTGTGTGCACAACTTGTCTGTTTGGGGGAGGGCTGTTGTCTGGATCTTTACATACACTGTCAAGCTAGGTTCTAGTTTTGAAAGCTATGGCTTGTATACCTACACTGCACTTTTACTTTTATACAATAGTATGTGAATTTTGTTCATGCAAGAGCTGTACACACCCATTTTTTATATCACTAATGTCCATTGCCTTAGCTCATTTTTTGGAGTATTACACATGAATGTCATTTATACATGCATCATGCAATATGGCAGCAGTATTAATGTTCTGGGGGGTTCTGCTTTTTATGAAAATAAATATTCCTGTGTATGTGAATGCTCTTAACAAATGATGATTGCTTTAAGGTGTAAGATAGGATTATACTTCATAGTTGTGCAAGTTCACATGCATATGACTCCATTTTGGCTTTTCAAAGCATAGCCAGCTTTGAACATATCTGAGGCTATCCACATGTTCCTTTGGTATGCCAGAGACTGTTGAGGATGCTGCAGACTCTACCATTTTCGTACATGCGTTCATGTGAAACTGAGGTCACATTCATGATATGCTGAAACCTAATTACTTGCGTAAGCGCTCATACACATTCGTGTATTACTGCAACTCATACAGATAAACCTAAAACAGCTTAATTTGCATACAAAACATGTAAGTGACTTTGAAATTAAGTGAATACATTTAAAACTGTCATATTAACTTGCAATTATTCAAGTTAGGTAGCAAATGACTTGGGAAACTGTGAACTTTTTAAAGTAATAAAAGATAATAGAAATATTGTAAAATAATATGAAGCAGTTCTAATGGTGTAAAATTAGTGCTTTCACTTTAATAAATGTTTTGTTTTAATCGTATAATGGGCATACTACAGTGGCTTTAGTGAATGCTGTAAAGCTGTCATTTGTAAATGGCAAATCATTGCAGCAGTGGAAATGATTAGTGACCTCTGAGAAAATCATTCATTTTGGTGTCCATTAGTGAGTGTGCATACATGGTTGTAACCCAGTGATATAATGGTGAAGAACTGAAGCAGCAACATACCTTAAACCATACCAAAGTCCTCACAATTTACTGGTTTTGAGGGCAAAATAATGAGGTGCCATGGATTCCCAAGTTGCCCCCTTCAAATCCCAATTTTGTTCTTTTTTTTTTACAATTTTTAGTTATGACTGACGCCGTCATCAGCTTTGTGAGACAGTGCCCGACTGCCTGACTGCTACTGTTATTGGCTGCACTTTCTTAACTATCAAGCTGAAATTCAAATCACAACGTTCCCTCCTCCCACCCATCATCTTTCACTGGCAGTGCTCCATGCCATAAATCGTTAACTTAAACAATATCCTTAGTGTAGTCTAAGTAAGCATTCAGGAAGCTAAAAACCTTTCTACACTGTTAGCAGTTCTGCAGGAAGGAATGAAGTCCGATGTACCATGGCACTTAATTCACCAATGTTTTTTCACTTATGTAAGGAACTTGGTAGTAAGCTAAGTTTTTATGGTTAATTGAAAGAAGACTGAATGCTGTCATTAAATCAAAAGGTGCTTCAACAAAGTATTAGTTTAAGGGTGTGCACACTTATGTAACCTGCTTATTGTATGTTTTTTATTTTTTATATTTTTCCCCTAACAGATTTGTTTTTCAATTGAATTGTACAGGTTATAGGTCACATTAAAGGTGGGAAAAGTTTTGAAATGATGTATTGTAGTCTCCTTTTTTATATCACAAAAAACTAATATTTTAACAGGGGTGTGTAAACTTTTTATATCCACTGTATATATAGACAGACAGAAGGTAGAGAGATAGATAGATAGATAGATAGATAGATAGATAGATAGATAGATAGATAGATAGATAGATAGATAGATAGAGGTCTATATAATACATATCTATATTACATATATAGATATGTATTATATAGATATCTATGAAGAAATAGATATATCTAGGTGAGGGGGAAGAGATGTATATCTCTCAAATATTCCTGATTTGAGAGAGCATCCACAACTTTTGCCTCTTATTTTGGGTCTACTTCTACTGTTTCAGATAAGCATTACAGATATCTTGCCAAGTAATCTAGTGCTTACTAGAGGTTGTCACTTGAGCAAATGTTCCATATGGACATAGATGTTTTTTACTGCAGTTGTAGCAAAATGGCAGAATACCAGATAATAATGATCCAGTTACTGTTTAAAACTTTTTTTACAATTTTTATGTATTTATTTATTACAGTACAGATTGTGTATGTGCACATGCAGCAGTTGCAATATATTGCACTATATCTGTCATACAGCACATCTCTCAATTAGTCGTGATTTAGAGTTTCATACCTCTTGTTCTTAAAACCTGTTCCATTAACTTTTTAAATGAATCAACATAATTAAAAATGGTCCTTGATTTTGGGTCTTTGTCCCCTGTTATTTAGGTTTTGTGCAGAATTCTTGAGCAAAGAAGTTGAGGGGCATGGACAGCTTTGCAGTAATGCCTTTTTTTTTCCCTCAACCCTCCCCCCACACACACTCACTCACTTAATCATACAGACTAATACATTTGCTGGGTAAGCAATCATATTTGCTTCACTGAGGTGTTCACCAGACCACATGATCTTGCAGCACCTTCCTCACCTGTGAAATAGGCTTGCGCCCTGCAAATCAAGTAGTGTGACACATCATCTTCTTTCAAATGGGGGTCTGGATGATTGGATAGGTATTCAAAAGTTCACTCTTGACTTGACTGACCCAGGCTTCCTTGAAAAAAGTTGTACATTCTAAAGGTGGGTACTGGCAAGGTGTAAATGGTCACAAGTCAGATGACTTGTACTTTATATGACCCTATGAGAGGTATGTTAATCACTAGAAGTACATCTTCACTTTCAAAAATTAATCATATTTGGAGTTTCAAGAACGAAGATGTACATGTACAGTTATATAGCCATGCTTCACCATGACACAATTCACAATGGTCTCAAACTGCTAGTAATTTTATATTATATCAAGTGAGTAAATCAGCATATTTGCGGTGACACCAGGTAAAAACAACTTCAATAAAAAAAAAAAACACAGTTTACTAAGATTTCAGACTGTGTGCAGTCATTTTAAATGAAGAAAGATAGGCAGAAGAAAGAACTAATGAAAGAAAGAGAGGAAGAAAGTAAGAAAGAAACTGATTTTCTTAAAACTAGACAACATGTTAAATCAGATTTTACACTAAAACTGCTGGTTCAAAGTTTTGTTTTTCAGTTACTGATGCATTTTTTACAGTTGTTCAAAATCCAGAGATGCATGTATATACACACGCATATGAGTTGGTTAGCCACCTAATATAACTAACAAATAAAACAAAATCATTTGTATAACTCCTTACATATGACCCTTCTGTACAAGGACATTGATCTGATATTTTTATCTGTCCGTTAAGTTAAAAAAAACAGAAACATACAGAATTATGAACTGTGCCTAAAAATGTATAGAAAAGTGATGAATCTTAACATCTCCTTACAATTATTCTCTATTTTCACGTACCTCTTAGAGTAGCAAAGTAGATTTGCTGCATGTTAACTAACCTAGAAATCTACAACAATTGCTGTTAATGTTGAGTGAAATGCATATTTACATATGTGATTATACAAGTGGATTTTGTCATTACTGGGGTGAATGTACTATCTACACTGCTGAATTGTCTTTCACTGTGATACTATTTTACTGTGATATATTTGTTGCTATGAGCTGCTATTTCTCTAATACTGCTGCTATCCACTGGAAATTCTCTACTGTGTTTTACCCTCATATCTCTGTCCTTCATTCTTTGCCATTCTCCCTTTTTCTGCTTTCCATCCATTCCTCTGCTTAATCCTTACCTCATCATATTCTTTCTCTAGCTGTTTCTCTTCACCCTGCTCCACATCTTACTCCTCTGCACTATATTAAATCTCTCCTCTGTCATTTTGTTCTATTTTCAGGTCCCCTGCCATCCAGAATGGCTGTACCTGCTGCCAATCTCCACACAGAAGGAATCCCTATCCCACAGTGAATGCTCTTACAGTGGATAAACATAACAGCAGCTAACATTTCATTTTGCATGTCCTTTTGCCCTATTAGTTTATTATTGTAGTTTAACTGGCAACCTGGTTCAGCTGTTGCATATCACTGTGTAGCTACCCCTCCCCCATTTTCTTCTTTCAACAATAATGTCTTGATCTTCCTCCTTTTACCTGGTCCCTTTGCATTCACAGGTCTTCAAATGAAATTGTGCTGTAGCCCTCCTAGACATTACCCAGCAGACCACTACCCTCCATACCCTTGCTAACCCACCTAGGCTTACCCCAGTGCTCCAGCATTTTCCAGGGTTGAATTTCCAAACCTACGGTCCTTGATACATCTAAGGCCATTATTGTCTCTATGAAAGGTGACAGCACATTACTCACCTACCTGAGTCTTGTGGCATAAGTTTGGCGTACAACAGCTGTATTTGCTTATCGGCCACTGACCTTATCAAAGTGCTATTTCTCTGCCAATCTCATTGATTGTTTTTCTTTTGCTCACAGATTCCCTGCCTTCAGTGCAGCCCTGCTCCGTTCACCCTCATTAATGCTTGGGCTCACTACACTCCTCTACCCTGCCCCAATTTCCCACCCACCCCTGCTACCTCTACATTTATCTATCCATAACTCCTCACTGTCCTTTATACTACCCAATTACCCAGAAGCCCTCCATCCCCTCCCATCACTCACCTAATCATAATTAACCCTACCCACACTATATTTCAAACTACAACACAATCTTTCAACCTAACAATTATCACTACTCTACTTTCAACTCTCTCCTATCTCACCTACCTTCCTACCACCTCCCATATTTTATCTTCACATTATACATCAAAGTTCAAACACACTATCCAACCCTCTTTCTCCTCTATAACCCATGAGCTCTACTCTTCAAACACAACCCTCCTATTTAAATGTACTGTGCTACCAATTCTACCCTGTCCTCTTCTCCCTCTCCCTCCACATCCACCTAAATACATCATACATTACCACCCATACTCACCCTCCATAAAATACTGCATTAGACTCATACTGGACAGACCGCCTCTCTCTCTCTCTCTCTCTCTCTGTCTCTCTCCGGGTGATATCCACCCCAACCCTGGCCCTACCAATACCTCACCCAACTCCCATCTCCATATACCACATCCTCCCACCCCCAAGAGCTTTTGTTTTATTATAATCAATGCCCAAAGCCTCAGAAATAAAATTCCCATCCTCCATGTCTGGCTGTCTCACAACCAGCCTGACATTGTTGCCATCAGAGAGACCTGGCTTAAACTTAATATAAAAGACAACAAAATTCTCCCACCAGGTTACCAAATACTATGCTCTGATAGACGCAACAAAAAAGGTGGTGGAGTAGCAATACTCCACTCCTCCTCCTACACAGTTACTCCCTATACCAATCCCATTCCTAAGTTCACCAATTTTGAACTATCTATTACCCTCCTCAAACATAACAAACATAAAGCCATATGCATAACTGTCTTCTATATTCCCCCAGGCAATAACATCCTTATACTTGAAGATATACTCTCCTGATTTTTGACTAACATCAAAAACAAAACATTTATTCTAGGTGACATAAACATAAACTAGGCCACAATTAACTCTGAATCCACTTCTCTAAATATCAACCTCTACAACTACACCCAGCTAATAAATTCTCCTACCAGGCTAAACAAAGATAGAATCGCTGGTAACATCATTGACTGGATCATAGTGTCTCATCCAAACCTTACCTCAGATACTGGCATCCTTCCTGACTCTCTCAGTGACCATCTCTACCTGTATTTGCTGACCATCATTCTTCTCCTCCTCAGAAACAGCACCACTATATACAATCTCTGAATCTCTCTAATTTCAACACACAAATATTCATAGCTTGCCTAAAAGTAATAGATTGGTCACCCTTTAAAACTATGCCTCTTGATAATGCCATTGATTACTTTAATAAAACCTTCCTGAACCTTCTTAACAATCTTGCTCCACTAAAAACTAAAATTGTTAAAGCCTCAACCTCCCCTTGGTTAACTAAAGAAACCAAACAAATAATGCAGCTAAGAGATAAGAAGTGCAAACTATACCAAAAAAATAAATTACCCCCTGTTCTAACTGAAGTTAAACAACTCAGTAACATTGTAAAAAAGCTAATAACCAGGGACTGTAAATCATGCTATAGCAAGCTTCAATCTGAACACTTATCCAATTCTAGAAAATTCTGGAACTCTACCTCCTCCGCCCTAACACTTCACTAGCTCCCGTTCCAAAAGACAGCAAGCTGTTAAATGGAAAGATTAATTCTCTTCTTTTCTATAAATCCCTACTGGTATTCCCCAGGGTTCTGCCCTCGGCACCAGCCCTCTCAACTGTAGAGATTTTTACAGAATGTCCAGACTTTTGCCTCATATCTTGGTGTGTTCCTCCTAAAATCTGTACTTTTCTGACAAATAGCTGAGGAAGTGAAGTCATTAAATAATGACAAACATTTAAGTTTAAGACTCCAAATCCTTCAGAAAATTCATGCTAATGCAAAACCTATTGTTCTATCAACTTTCTAAGTTTGTGCAAGCAATATTTAAACTCTATCCCTATTTGTCCCCCCATCATTTTAGGCTTTGTCCAGATTTTTTGCTCCAAGAGGTTGAGAGGTACCTCCTCTTTAACATTTTCATTAATAACTTTCACCAGTCTATCTCTGTTACCACACTAATCCAATATGCTGACGATTTGACTACTATTTGTTCAGCAGACACCCCCTCTGACCTTCTTCTCAAAAGTCAGTTAGCCTTCTCTAATACTGAATCATGGATGCATAGTAACCACCTCACCTTAAATGCAAATAAAACAAAGCTAATGATCTTCTCCCCATCCAAAAACACCAGTATAGACAGAAACTCTTTTACAGTAACTGCTCAGAACAACATCCCCATAGAAATAGTATCACATACCAAACTGTTAGGTGTCATAACTGATGAAAATCTAAAATTTGACATCCATATCCAAACTAACATCAAAACAACTCACCAAAAACTAGGTCTCCTGTATAGACACAGTCGGTACCTTACCCCCTCCACCAGACAAATGCTTACCTCTACTTACCTCCTACCCTGTCTTATGTATGGTGCTCCCCTATTCACCAGTAAGCTGGAAACCTGTTATAATAAAATCTCCAAATTTGACACCAACTCCAGAAACTTATCTCATAACTGTCTCTCTCTCCACTCAGTGCAATGGCTTGAACTTCCTAACTACCTCAAATTCCTTAAACTTGCTACTGCCCATAAGATTATATTCAAACCTTCTAGTTGTCTTTCTCTGTCCACCTCCTTAACCCCCTACATTCCCAACCACCCACTTAGATCAGAAAACCATAATCTTCTAAAAATATATAAACATCTTCGACCCCCTGGCCACCTACTATTATCCTTCTCCTTAGCTAAACTCTGGAATTCACTTCCTGCCTCCCTTCGAAATGTTCAAAACCACTCAAACTTCAAATCACCTCTCCAATTACACCTAATTTCAAAGTGGGAATGTTCCTGTTCCCCTTCTACATAACTCCTTAATACCATCTCCCAAGCACTACAAGCTTTAACCAGCTACTACAGTGCTCTTTTACTTTCTCCATCTACTTCCTCTCTTACCCTCTGACACTTATATCTTCTCCTAGAGCCCACTCCTTTACCTCACCTTTTTCTCTCCCTCTTCAGAATTTTAACTCAGAATCCAAAAAAAAAATAAAAAAATAAAAGTTTTTTTTCTCTGTACACAAACCTATAGTGTGCATACTTTGTAAATATTACTTAAACTCTATGAATAACACATTTTTCTTTCTTAACTAATGCTTTTGTATAATTGTCTATATCTGCAATTATAACTTTGTAAAATTGTCCATATCTGCATTTATAACTTTGTATAATTGTCAATGTCTGTGGAGCTTTTCTCCCCAGGCCTCTACTGAAAACAGGATCTTCTAGGCCCAGTGGACTATCCCGGTCATCAAACTAAAATAAATAAAGTACTAGTTCATTAACTTTTGTAGCCCTTTGAAACAATGTTAATATTTGTTGTTAATGCTGTTTATAAAAAAATGGTAACATACCCAACTATGAACTGTTGTTAAAAATAGAAAAGTGATATGCCATGGCATTCCAGATAGGAGTTAACCATAACTTTAATGTAAGTTATGGTCAGCTCCTGTCCAGAATGCCAGGGCACATTGCTTTATATTTTTAGCTACATTTCATAACTCTTTTGTTACTTTTTTTTTTTTTTTTGTTAATCACCACTAACAATATTAAAACAGTTACAACATATTCTAGAAGTGAATGAAGTAGTAAATGTAAGGATGTGTTACATCTTTTATTTTTACTAGTCATTGCATTTTTGAAACACTTTCTAATTGCATTGTGACCTCACAGCAAAAGGTTTCCCGGTTTGATTCTCGGCTGGGGTACCTTCTGTGCAGAGTCTGCATGTCCTCCCTGTGTTTGCATAGATTTCCTCTAAGTGCTCCAGTTTTCTCTCACATTACAAAGACATGCAGTAGGTGGATACTGGCCAAAGGTGTGAGTGTGGATGAGAATGTGTGGGGTTCAGAAACAACCGCACACATAATATAAAAATATCCACTAAGAATTGATACAAGTTATATGACAATCATTTATTTAGAGAAATTTTAGACAGTTTGTAGAGAAATTAAAGGTAAGATAGTCTAATGCAAACAGGAATTGCTTTATGAGAGAAAGTCAGGGAAAATAATTTGATAGCAGTAAAGAAATAAGTGAAGAACGGAGAGTAAGGAAGTAGAACGAACATGTCGGGATATAGTTTATCCTGGTTTTGGGTGAGAATAAAGCCAACTTTAGCTAGGACGTCTTTCAGAGCAGTTTGGAAAGATAGGAGGGAGGGTATAGACCTGATGGATGCAGTTAAGGAGTCCCAGGCCTTGGCAAACGTGTACAAGTACAGACAATGCCCAGAAGATTTGCTGGGTTTTTAAACAGAGAGGTGTTTTTGATCACTGGATGACAGTGACTGACTGGGAACATAGTTGTGTAGAATGTGTTTTAATTTTGTACAAGTTCAAATGTTAATATAGATAAAACAGTATTGCGCTGGTTATATTTTATTTAATATTAGTGTAGCAGTTAATTTTATTTTTATAAAAATAATTGCATTTTAGTTTTATACAAGTTCAAATGTTAATATAAATAAAATGCTTTTGTTCTGGTTATATTTTGTGATGTTTAATATTTTGTCTGTTCTTCAATTTGTGTTTGAATGTTGGTATCCCACAATTCCCTCAGAATGGGTGGGGCTACATAATTATATAATCAAAATTTTATGTTAATCAGCATCTAGATTTTTGGCCAGTTGTACCTATTTTTCATGGACCTTTGTCCAGATTTTTGATGTTTCCAGGTTGAGAGGTATGAGCAGCAAGGGTGTTTTGCTGGCTCAATGTACATGAGTCTTTACTTGAAAATTTCTGAATGTGACTGATGAATGAAAAATGACAGGATTACAAGAAAGAGTATGGGCTGGGGGAAGGATGAATTTGTCACAAACTGATTGCCTTACCATTGTGAATATATTTATGATAGTGCAAGCATACTTTTAGCACAACTTTACCTAGCTAGACTGGGATTCTCCCATTCCTTTCAACCTCCAAATATAATGGGGGGACAAAGGCCTAAAAATAGGGACAGATTATAAATATTGCTCTTAGAAAATTGCTAGAATAACAGGATTTGTCTTAGCATCCATTTTATGAAGAATATAAAACTTAAAGCTCCAATGTCAACTAGCATAAGAAATACTCGGTCTAAAGAGCTAAACCGCTTCTGCAACATCAACCGAATGGTTTGAAGGGACAGGTATATCTCAAAGAGCATACCTCTGGTCTAGAACAGACTCCCCATACACATAAAACAAAATTCATCCCCGTCTATATTCAAGTGCAACTTGGATCTATGGATGAGAAACAAAACATTTTGCTCTAGAACTGTCCACTGTTCTACTAATGTACAGAGGCAGCTCCTAAATGCTTTATCCCATGCATGGGTGCCATCAAATTATCTACAGTATGATCTCATTCATTCTTATTAAGGGTATATATGATTATCAACAAAGGATGGGTAAGACCAGTCTCTAACCAGGTGGGACTGGTTAATTTGAGCACAAAACTGGAAAATGACCAGGCATAAAATGACCCATAAAGACAGCTAGCCTAGTACTTACCTATGAACCTATATAGAAAAATTGATGAAGCATAATTCATTCCAGGGTGACTCCACCAAACATTGGTAAACCAATACATGTGTGTACGTGTATATAAGGTATATGTTATTTCTTTGAATCACAGATACATTGAACTATAAGGCTTCAAAAAATATATTAAGCACCTAGTGAAACTCCTAATTGCACAGCTGTGGAGCACGTGTTACAATGTGACCTGCTAAGGTGGCAGGTTTATTTATTGCTCCCCTTTCTGCAGTGATGAGTTGTGGTCAAGCTGCATATTTGATGAACAAAGATTTGTCAAACTGTTTGACTCCATACACATGCAGACACACACACACACACACACACACACACACACACACACACACACACACACACACACACACACATACAAAGAAAAAATGTATATATATTTACATATATATGTATAGATACACACACAAACATGCACAAGCGCACACACATGCACGCACACACACACACGCACACACACACACACACACACACACACACACACACACACACACACACACACACACTTACACACACAAACACACATAGGCACA